>NW_028292569.1:34841491-35141491 GCF_029948245.1 Actinia tenebrosa
ACAGCCGAGATAATACCACAGGCTGCCCCAACGCCGGCCAAAGGAACTCCAACGATTATTCCCGGTCCAGTAAGCGAAGTAGCAACGCCGGAGCCCGTTAACACAACAGATATGGATCCTGAAGTTATCGCAATCTTATGTAGCGTACTCCGGGCTCTGACGTACTTTTTTCGGACTTTTTCGTAGTGTTTTGTCTGCCCTTCCAAGTAAGCCAGGATTAGATTTGCTTTATTCAGACGAAAGTTTTCGGCGTTTAGTTCGTTAGGTGTAGTATAGGGAACATCTGGGTACAACTTAGGTGCTGATGGTATAACATCCATTATATATACTAATGTACGACGCTTTTGGGAATGATATTGAGGAGCAGCCACATCATGACAACAGGGATTACTGGAACTGGAGGGCCTTTAGGAAGATGTTTCCGCATGCAGACCCTAGTAAGTTCGAAAGAAGACCCGATGGGATTTACTTCGACGGCTCCAGAATGTACAGCAATGAGGATTTGAAACCTACGCTGGTCGATCAGATAGACTCTCAGCTGAAGCATCCTAAGATCTTACCGCATAAGCCTAAACCCGTGCAAGGTTGGTCAAAGGAATTATTGCTTGGTACCAGTACTTATCCGATACCCACGGTTTCATTTGATGAACATCCAAGTTTGGATTTGACATTGAACATGCGGATCTCTAACAAGCATTCCTTTCCGTTAAAGGTGCGAGATATCTTCAAAAACGTGCCCATTAATCATACCACCGCTAAGGAATCTCATGAATGGTTAAGTGGTCCTAACATGCGTTATTGGCCGCAGCAGCTGAACTTTGCGGTTTGGTGTGCCACTAGCGGCTGTGGTGTAAGTGCAAACTTAATGAAGAATTCAATATTTATGTTTCATTTTCACTTTACGGTTAGAAGAATACTGCATGAGATGGGCGTTACTGCATTACCAGGAGATGCCACGTTTTATCCAAGAGATAACAAATACAGCGTGCCGGCCTATAACAGGCTTTGTAAGGAGTTTGGTGTTGTAGGGAAGGATTTCCGATGCACTACGGGCGCTAACAATGGGCTGGGGCATATTTGGGCTTATTGGGGGATTGGTGGGCACGAGCTAAGCGATAAGGAAGTGCATACGCTGCGGTTGCAGTGGGACACTGGGTATCACAAAGAAACTCACGACAGTAGCACCTTCTTTGAACCAAATGCCAAGACCACTAAGGAAGTCAGAGACGGACCTCTGTTCAAAGACGAGGGTGGTAAGTATGCCGGGGCCAATCCACTGATTATTAAGATTACCAACGACGAACACGCAAAGCAATACTTTAATTTCATACCTTCTGGAGGTAAAGGACTAACCAAAGCCGGCCTTGCCCGTTTGAATCGCAGCATAGAAGCTTATGTGTATTCCATTTTGGGAGCTCAGGTAAACACCCGATCCAGCATAGTGGGGAATACCGGCGCCGCAGAAGAAACGCGAGCCGAAGCTTTGATTCTATTCGAAAGTTCGATCTTGGAGGGCGACATTAGCAAGGGCGTACAGCGTTACCAACTAGCCATACAAAATTCTAAGGCCCGACTGGACTATGCAGTAGCCCCGGGTTGTTGGTTAATGCCTAGTAATTTATCTATAAATACTGGCTCTGTAGTAGGATACAACAACAAACTTCAACGAGCTACTAAGGATATGAAGTTTGGGGTGAACGACGTGAACTCTGACACTCTTAGGAACATTCCTCACTTCGTAGAGAAGCCAAAAAATAAGTCACACGAAACGAAGCTACCCGTAGTTGAGAAACCATCAAAGAAGGTTATGCCTGCGATACGTGAGGAATATGACCATAACTTACTAAAGGCCGGCTTAGCAGCTGCAAGCATTGGTCTGAGCTATTATATATGGCGATGAACAACCCCTACGTAGCTGGAGTAGATTGTGTCTATACGACTTACACAGGCGAGAAAAAATACACCCAGGCATCTTGGGTTGATGTCACGGGCATGTCCGTGAATTTGAACTACTCAGGAAAGAAGTTAATCCTTTGTAGTATTTGCATTGGCACGAGCAGCCACGCCAACGTGGGCTTCAGGTTCCTGGATGAGAATGGCGTACTGCAGCCTATGCGTGTGAAGACAAACAACAGGGAGCCTGCGCATTTCTCCGTAGAGCCGCCAACGAATAGCGCCGAAAATCATTCCGTTTGGACTTTTCACATGGTTGCTAACTGCCATGGGAAGGTAAAGCTGCAAATGCGCGTAGATGACACTGGGAGCGTTTGCATAAATAGTATAGAAAATCAGAGAGATACGGTTTATAATCACAAGACCATTAGCACTCTTACGGTAATGAGTCTATAGAAGGGAATTTATTCCCTGAAATATATGAATCCACACGCGAAGGAAGATTGGTTTCTACATTTTTTGGAGGAGAAGGACTACTTAGAACAGCATTGGCATGACATCGGGCTGTGGGTGAAGGTTGGGGGCCTGGGATTGATCATGTGTACCATTTGCGTTTCGACGGGGTATTCGTGTAATGTCGGGTTTAGGATCGTTGATGAGGATGACCAACCATTACTACCCTACAGAAAAAAAGATAATAATAGGGACCCAGCTCATTTCTCGTCGGAGCCCCCACCGTTAAGCACAGAAGACTTAACGCCGGTAACTTTTCATATGATAGCCAATTGCCAATATGCGAAGCTTCAGGTTCTCCCCAACGACGTTGCCTACCTTCGGATAAATGCCGCCCCGTCAAAAGATCCCCCAACGGATGCTGTTTGGAATCATAAGACCATTTCTACTATGACCGCCATACCACTAGTTCCGCATTATCAAGGCGGTGTGAATACTATCTTTACTTATCCCCAGTCGAGGATGCCTCGGATGCCTGACGATGATAAGCCACCAGTAATACACAAGGATAAGATCAGCCCTTCATCTTCTTCAGGAGTACCACTCCAATAGCTACTACGAGGATCCAAATGTTATTCCCCACAAACTTTAGCAGTTCTCCGCCGGCCCTAAGTGCCAAGGAAACAACCGAACCCAGCAGCCCAGGAAGACCGGCTGCCATCTTTTTTCCCAAGTCCGTTAGTCCATTGCCTAATTTCTTTACGCCCGCGCCTGTAGCCTTAAGCGCGTTAAGGATAACTCCTACTACGGTGCTAATAGCGACCGCAAACGCCAGCGGAACGCCATACTTCAAAAGGGCTCTTTTTACCTTTTCCTTGGTGGTAAGCCCCAGCTCTTTTTCCAGGTTTTCCTTTTGAGCCCGCAATTCCGCAAGGCGTATTTCAAGGGCCTCCACTTCCTTTTGAGCTGCTTCCCTTTCTTCCTCGGTACGAGTTTGGTCCTCGATTACTTCTTGCTGCCGCTCTATTTGCCCCTCCAGGTCTTCGATAGCCTGATCTCTTTGCCGGATTTGCTCCTCTTTAGTGTTGATTTCGGCAACCAACTGCCGCCGTTCCTCCAAAGAGCCGGATATGGTGATATGCAAGTTTTTAGCTTCCTCTTTTGTCAGGTCTAACTCCTGTAAGGTGAGGTCGAAAGCCCTTTGGGCTTGGTCTCTATCGCGTAGGGCATTGTCTCTTTGTCCTCTAATTTCTATTATTCTTTGGGTTTTGTCATCAACTTCTCTCTTTTGAGCATCGAGAAGTAGTCGGTTTTGCCTCATGTAATCTGCCTCCCTTTCTTCCAACGTTTCTTGCAGTTCCTCGACGCGTTTTTCTAACGCAACCTTTTCATTCAAGGCTGCCAACCTTTCTAACGCGCTTCGGGTAGCTAGTTGAAAGCCTTTTAATCTTGCCACGTCATCCCTAACTTCACCATTGTCGTCGAAAAGGGGTTGCGGTTTCGTCCAGCGGTCTTTGTCAGGAAATCTCAAGTCTTGGACGCTTATGAGGACTTTGTTTCCGCGTTCTGTGAGCCTTACGTCGTCGGCCTCGAAGTGGGAATAGCGCTGCGTTAGCTCTTGCGTTGCCCACTCTACAGTTTCCCGCGCGGCTGCCTCAGGCTGCTCTATGTTTTGAAGCTCCAAGTACTCAGGGACGGGGCTGCCGTGGTTTTTTGATTGCCACATGCGATTCAAGGCGGCCTTGAAGCTTTTCCATCTATTACCATACTTGTTTTCTAGAGCCATGTCGTAGATTAGGGGGTCGGTTTCCGCGCCTTTAGTCCATGCGTCGTATTCTTCGTCGTTAATGTCGACTTGACCTTCTTCGGTAAGGGGATCAAAATCACCTTCTACTTCCATTATATATGATAAGCTCAAAGTTAAACCCCAACGTATTACCTAAGCAGGTTGGCGGACTGAAAGCAGAACGCACCTTTCACCGGGTTACATTCACGCCTTCTAGCGCTAAGCCAGGTGAGACGCTGTATGTAGGCGTGCCCCGCCTAACGGATAACCTAGTATTGGTTCCTGGTACCCTGGCTTTAAGGTTCGACCTAGCGGTGCAGTCAAGCCCCACAGATGAAAGGATTATCGTTAACAACCTTGGTCGCAACATCGTTTCTAAGATGCGCGTAAAGTTCGCCGGGGAATCCCTCTTAGACTTAAACAACTATGACCTGTACACCACCTACAAAGATCTGTGGCTGACTGCATTCGAAAGGGCACAAAAAATAGAGCAGGGTATCGGTAGCGCAATATTACGTAAGGTTAGGACTCCCACCAAGACACAACCTACCGATTCTGGCGACGCAACTGACGTGGCAGATGCAAAGGCCATCAAGACAGCCTATGGTACTAAATACGTAATACCATTGGACTTTGAGGCTATTACCAGCCACGGGGTTTATTATCCTAGACAGTTGAGTGAGTTGCAGTTTGAAGTGACCTTAGCCAACATGACTAACATCATTGGCGGGTTAAGCACTGCGTTGTCGGGAAGTATTCATCCATACGCCATTACCAACCTGGAATTGCAGTATGAAACCATACACTCCGAAGATCTAGCACGTAGCGCTGGCATGGAATACAGTGCTGGAAAGGCTTTCTTGTACGACCACGCGGTAATGTACAAAACCTTTAGTTTCCTGGATAAGACAGACGCGGTAATTACTCAGAGCATTAATTTACCACGTCGTAGTCTTACGGGGCTGATGTTGGTATTTATTAAGCCTTATGAAGCCGGTAAGCGCGACTCTGAAGCCTTTCATAACCCCGGCATTACCAACGTCGGGATTAGCATCAATGGAGTTCCAAATAAGGTGTATTCGCAGGGAATGAAGCCCTCAGACATCTACAGGGAAATAAAAAGAAAGTTTGGGGATCAAGTTGCACCCGGTGAGTTCTTTACCAATAAGTATGCACTGTGGATTGACATGCGAACCACCAACGACGAGGATTTACATAGGCAGGGATTGCGTCTGGTAAATACCCAGGACGGCATTACCCTGGAAATCAAGCGTGACTTAAACGCTAGCGCAGGCGACTCAGACAAGATCAACGCATACATCTTCGTGGTGTCTGACGCCCAGTTGAGCGTAGAAATGAATCAGCTAAAGAGCGTTGCGTATTGATTCGCGCGCTGCGCTCCCTCATCCAAGAAAGGATAAAATATCCCTTACGTATATAATGCTTCGCGTATTCGAAAACAACAACACCAAACTGCAATGCATAGTGCAAGGCGATAAACTTTATTTCAAAGCAAAGTCCGTGGCTGATGCCTTGGGTTACGTAAATTCCAGAAAAGCGGCGTCTGATCACGTCTCAGAGGAAAACAAGGTAACTTTGAGGTCTATAAAGGGTGTAAATCTGACTGACACCCTTAATGCGCAACCACATTCCGTTTACATCACTGAAATGGGTCTTTATGAGTTAATATTCGGATCTGAAAAGTCCGTAGCTAAGGAGTTCAGAAAATGGGTGTTAGGTGACGTTCTCCCTACCCTCAGGAAAACAGGTAAGTATGAAATAGAGCGGCGCTTTGACGGTCCTAACAAGTTGGTATTCAAAATAGAAAATGAATTTGACCTGCATAAGAAGGTCGTAAACTACATACGTCGATTCCACCCTATCCTACTGCTCGCACCAGGTCTTGGAGAACTACAGGACTCAGCTAGCAAAAGGATAGTATGTTGGCAGAAAGGGTATCAGGCGGGGCAACCCGACATCTTAGTCCTTAATGCACATAAAAAACATAATGGGTTATGCCTGGAGTTGAAGACGCCTAAGGGTAACGGCGTATTATCCTCAAAACAAGAGGCGTTACTCACACAATACGAGGCAAATGGTTACCTAACCATGGTGTGCAACGATTACGACCTTATATGTAGGGAGATCGACCATTACGCGGAAGGCATTCGTGTACCTTGTCCTTGGTGTGTTAAGGCTTTTAAGACGCAGGAGGCGTTAAGGACTCACCAAAGAATATTTCATAGATATAATGATAGTTGAACAGACACACTGGCGTGAATTAGTTCAAGGCATCACATACAAAATAAAAAATTACGTCGTCTTCGAAGACATCAGCCGCTTAAGGTTGGTCCTCAAACACGAAGGTAAAGAGTGCACCCTGTGGGCACCTGACTGTGTGCGGTATGTAATCCAAGGTGAAGAGTACACGCACATACGCAGCTATGGTAAGGTTAACGGGCGATGGAAGTTCGACGTTGAAAGGAAGGTAGATGCTAATCCTCTTTGTGATTAGAAGTCATCCTCATGAGCGGTTAAGTATTGGTCTGCTACGGCGGACCTCATTTTTTCTGTCATGTGGTAAACGGATGCGGTAATTAAGACACCGCCTATGAACGCTGCGATTTGAGGTATCATATATCTTTCTCATTTTCTTGGCGTTGGCGATCCAAGACGCCTCCCGCAAACAACTGTCGTAGAGGCAACACCAACCGCAAAGGCGGCGTAGAATAGCACCGTGGAACTCATTAGATATTTTCTTTTTTCCAAGCCTTTCGTACCACCAGGTAATGGTCTAAAGGACGTGGTCCGTCGTATAGACAGCACCAAATATGTTGTCCACTCCGTTGACAGCCGCAGCGATCGCAAATAGCCTCCCAGTGTTCCCTGTCCTCCCATTTAACACCCTCAACATCGTCAAAGCCTACAAAGGTTTGGTCAATTTCCTTCTTAAGCTTTGTCAGCACCCGGGAGGTTTCAAGGGGGCAACAGCGTTCGGCTATGTCACCGTGGGTTTCGCAGGCAATACCTTCGAGGTGGTAACGGCGGCAGCGGTACTTATGCCAGTTCTCTTCAAAGAAGGGCTCATCACAGCGGCGGCAGCAGTTCTTAAGACAGACCCTGTTGTCGCGGTGATATCGTAAGGCTTGGAGGGTGGACAGCTCTCGACCGCAGTCACCGCAAAGGGTGCTTACGGTCTTTTGACAAACCTTTTTGGAAAGATGGTATTGCAGTCGCTGCTTACTGCTGAAAGATTTATTACATTGCATGCACTCCATTATACATACCTTATTTTTTATTGTTATTTTGTTAAACCCTGCAAGAGGGTTTTAGGATAGGGTCTATTATTTCTTGTTGTTTTGTTAAATGCCTGCGAGAAGGTCTTAACAAATTAACAATAATTATTAAGACTCTTTTGAAACCTCTTATCTTACTTTAACAAATTAACAATAAATAAGAAGACCTTATTTAAAACCACCTTGCAGATCCTCTTTGTAGGTGTCAGCTAAGGTTCGCTGTGCTTTAGGATCTGCGGGACACCAATGCCCAACAAAGGATCCTTCGGGGAATACCTTATTACAATGAAGGCAGGTGTATTTTTTACACGGTTTGGGTATCGGTGTTTTGGGAGGGGTAATGCAGTCGGCAGGTAGTTCGCACGTAATACAGTCCATATATTGAAATGGTAATGAGAACTGTATTCTATGGAGGGTATCGCATGAAATCCTTAATGGACTCCTTAGCCCAGCCCGCCATTGTCAAAAGCGCGCCAAACCGTTCTGCGCGCTTCAGACCGCACATTTCATCGTACAATTCCTGCACGCGCTCTTTTAACCGGTCTATCTCTTCCCTTTGCATTTCTATGGTGTCTCTTTTATCTTTTGCGTCGCCGGCAATTCTTCTTACTGCGTCCACTGGGTCCATTGTATATATAATGGATCCGAATCATATTCCCTGCAATGCTCTGATAGTAGGACCCACCGGCTGCGGAAAGACCCAGTTCGTGGTAGAGCAGCTATTAGGACCCTTTAGATACCGCTTTGACTACATAGTGCTATTATGCCCCACCTACGTGAACAACCGCACCTGGACGGGCATAGGAGTGAAAGACGACGACTTCTTTGTAGATATCTTAGACCCTAACGAGTTATCTGGGCATCTTAAGTTCTGGCACAAGCAATTCCCTAAAGATACGCAGACTTTACTCATACTGGATGACATTGCCTGTGGGGACGACGTAAAAAAGCGCACCTCCGAATTAGTGAAGCTCGCTTTCAGCGGCAGACACGACAATATCAGCGTTTGGTTGCTTTCCCAGCAGCTTACCAGTGTCTCTAAACCCTTTAGGGAAAACATAGGCTCTCTCGTAGTATTTTATACACCCAGTAAGTCTGATCTGGAAACCATCTTAAGCGACTACGGTGGTGAGATAAGCAAGGAACAGTTGCATGAATACATGCGGCATTTAAAGACGCACCAACATTCCAAAATGATTTTCTCTTTGAGGTTTCCTTATGACGTTAATGTATATGGAGATTGAGCAGCTCTTAGATGAAGTCCCCACGCAGTTAGACGAAAGTAACCTCAAGGAACAACTTAACATCCTTGTGTCTTCGGGGAAGTGTAAAGAAATGATAGGCAGGGAACTTACCCATGAGCAGGTTAATAAGCTGTCGGAAGAGGAAGTCAAAAAGTTCCATAAAAGGTACGAGGCTGCCCTTGCAAGTAAGACCACAGACGCCGTCGCAGACTCCGCTATCCGACTTGCAACTAAATTGCTTGGACTTGCACTGCCTATAGACGACGTGGAGCAACTGCGGAAGGACATAAGCGAGGACTATGTCATCGCCCAAGAACTTAAGATAACCTGCGGCTGGTTGTCTTTGAAGTGCGGTAAGTTAATGGCAGTCGCCTCTGCGGCACTTCACGTAGCTCAGCACGTCGACTTGAAGGAACTTACGGCCTCTTGGAAGGACTTCAAGAAGAACAGAGACGTTGAAAAGGTCTTCCAGGCAGCACTTACTGAGGTACCTGATCAAGTCGCCTCAAGTACCTAGTCAAGTCGTTGTCAAGTCACCTCAAGTACTTAGTCAAGTCGTCCTTAAGTCATTCTCAAGTACTTAGTCAAGTCGTTGTCAAGTCATTGCCAAGTCATTGTCAAGTCGTCATCAAGTTACTTGTCAAGTCCTTCAAGTCCCTTAATATAAGATGAGTGACACCGAAGAACAACCAGAAAAGGCTCCCGTAGAAGATACCAAGATTACCAAGGCTAAATCTCCGGGCAGAGTCGCTGCCGGAAAGAAGCTCGCGGAGATGAATAAAAAGAACAAAGCAAAGAAGGAGGAAAAGGTGGAGGAAAGAGAAGAGGAATCCTTTATCAATCCTGGGTACGTCATTGGCGCGTTAGGAGTCGCTATAGCAGCAGGCAGCCTCTACTTACAATGGCGGGCTACGAAGCCAAAAGTAAAGTGGGAGGCCGCAACATATCACGCACCTGTGGAGGTTAGAAAAAGTAAGATCCCTGAAATGGAATAACCTTCTCGCTTTGTAATATAATGTCGACCGCGTTGTTGAAAACTGTTGAAGAAGCAGCTATCATTACTTCTATTGTTGCGGGTATTGGTTGGGTAGGTAAGAAAGTGCTCAAAGAAGACTTTACTGAAGACCCAAGCAAGAGCTTCGCTAACTTTGCTAAGATGACCGCTGCCGTAGGCGGGGCTATCATGCTAAAGGATTACCTACGAAAGGAAAAGTACCTGCCTACGACGTAATATATAATGGCTGGCTTAGTCGCAGGTGGAGTCATTGCAGCTTTAGCATTCACTGGAGCTAATTATGGTGGTCAATATTTGGATAGATTAGTCAGAGGCGACAAAAGCGGTGCCGCCGAAAGGAAGAGACACGACTTAGCGCTGGAGAAATATCAGCGGGACGTGGCAGCTTGGAATGAAAAAAGACAAGCTTACAGGGATTGGTTGGATAAGAACTACCAAGACAAAATGCAGGCAGACAAGAACTTCGAAAACACAGACTACGCCTTCAAACTTTATGCGCAAGCACACCCCGACTTTAGAATGAAAAAGCCTCAGTTCAAGAATTACTACCAGCCTTCTAAGAAACAAAAAGACAATGAATTGGTCTTTGTAGGAGTCGCAGGGCTGGCGGGAGGCGTGGCCTTGGCGTATCTAATATAATGATCGTCTTTTTGGAAAGCGACAAGAATAACTTTACTACTTATCTGAATCCTCCCATCCGCGCGGAAAGGGTTCGGCTGGTTAGTTGCTCTTTGTACAATTCTTGGTATAATTTAATTAATGGCTTTGTCGTCGTGACTTCCACCAAACCAAAAATACCAGATTCCCATTACACCCCCATAACACTGGCTAAGGAGCTAGCAAAGCATGGATATACTCTTACCACAGGATTGCCCCATGAAATGACATTCAAGAAAAATAATGGGAGCGCCAATCTAAAGGACAGTTCATTGGTAGAACTCCTGGGCCTTACTAGTACCACGATAAATAGCGGCAGTACATATGATGTGAAATGGAAAGTCGCATCCTCTTATGAAGTCTATTGCGACTTGGTCCATAGTTACAACAATGGAGAAAAGTCTTCTCTTATGTCCAAGTTTCTGCCCCAAGGTAATCCATTTGACCCAGTAGAATACACTCCCATTTCTTTGAGCTATGACTTATCTAATTTGGTAGAAAGCATAAACATCACCATTAAAGTGGACGGAAAGACGGTGGATTTTAACGGACGTAAGATCAATCTTGTTTTGGAATTCATATAATGGGCCGCGTAGAGGACAAACTTAAAAGGATTTACTATGGGCCGGAAGGCTATTGGAGAGGAGCGTCAGCTATCAAGAAACTCGCGACCGCGGCCAGGGTATCAGACGAAACGGCTAAGAACTGGTTGAAAAAACAAACCCTCTGGCAGGTTTATCTTCCCGTGCCTAAGTACATTCCCAGGCCCAGCTTCACCGTAAATACCCCCAATGAAGTTCATCAGGCGGATTTGCTTTTCTTGCCGCACGATAAGGTGAGAAAGAAGACCTATAGGTACGCTTTGACCGTAGTCGATATCGCAAGCAGATACAAGGACGCCGAACCTATAACCAGCAAGGATTCTGGGGAAGTCGCAGAAGCCCTAGGTAGGGTTTATAAGCGCGTCTTGAAATGGCCTAAGCTGCTGCAAGTGGATGCGGGGACGGAGTTTATGGGCGTGGTTACCAAGACCCTGAAAGACCACGACACTAAGATTAGAAGAGCTAAAGCAGAGTACCACAGGGGTCAAAGCATTGTCGAAAGATTCAATAAGACCCTGGCCGAGCGTCTCTTTGGATACCAGTATTGGAAAGAGCTGGAAGATCCCTCCAAACGCAATAGGGAATGGACTCAGAGGCTCCCCCAGGTCGTCGCAGCTTCGAACAACGAGGCGGCCAGGGCTACGGGAATGAAACCCAGGGATGCCATAAAAAAGAAACACGTGGAACACAAGTCCTTCATCAGAAGTTCGAGGGCGGTCTTCCCCCATGAAAAGAAATTAGGTAATGTCACGGTTCGATATCTCTATGAGCCGGGTGAATTAGAAGGAGGATCCAAAAGAGCTACGGATCCTAATTGGTCTTTGGAAACTTACCAGATCCGAAGTGCGATAGCTAAGAAGGGTCAGCCCATCTTGTATTATCTTCATGATGGTCCCACGCGTGGGTTCGTCAAAGAAGAACTGCTTATCGTGTGATGTCCGAATGCTATCGTATGCACTCCGTCATCACACATCCATCGCTTACCGTCAAATGCAGACAGTGACACCTTCTCCTGCGTGACGTTATGTATCTGATGACCATAGCTGCGCAGGCTGTTCATCTTATGCCGCTGTTCCTTGCGTGTTCGTAATACGTTGAGGTAGGACTCGTGCGTAATGTCCTTCTTAACCACATACTTTTTTACGCCTTTAGCTTTCTTTTCTACGCCGTCTAACTTTAGCACGCTGTACATCTTTGGTTTCAGACCCACGTATTCCACGATGGGTTTTCCTAACATTTCGTCTTTCATCTTCCCAATTACCTTCTTATTCTTCGCAGAGTAAAGGAAGTGCTCCTTCGGGTAACCGCTGGTGTCGTACTCGTCTATGTCGGGGAGGCAGTCTTTGTAAACGTCTTCCGTTTGCACTTCTAGAATTAGGGAGTCGGTGTCTGTGTACAGGAGGCGACAGCGGTCTCCGTACTTTGGCTTAAGCTTATCGTAGTAGAACTCGTACATAAGCAGCTTCGATAGATCCAGCACCGTAAAGCCTGTGTAAACGGGCTTGTTTAGTAAGAGGTTTGCCTTTTTCATGTGAATCACGTAGAAGTTCAGCATTTCTACGTATCTAACGAAGCCTGGCTGTGACACGTATGCTTCTGCTTCCTCTTTGGTGCTGACTATTTTTACGCTTACGCGCTTGCGGATGTTCTCCATTGTCTTTCCGAACACGCTGTTGTTCATCAGTTTGAAGAGATTTTTCTCGAAGTCATTTTTCGCTGCGGTACGCTTTTGCGTGTTAAAGTCAATGTAGGGGCGCATCCAGGGTTCCTGCGTGAATTTTAGGACTCTGTGGATCTTCTCTACGCGCATTCCGTGTCGCACGTAGAACTGCAGGTTGCGGTAATGTACCACATACTTCTTCTTATCCATCAGGTTCATAGTTAGTTTCCTGTACGGTTTGTAACCAGGGCACATTTGCTTTTGCAGCGGACTTAGCTGCTTAAATGGTATCTCTATCGCTTCTGGTGCTAAGGGGAACTCATTGTGTTCGTCGTGCAGGCGCTCTGGGTACTCCAGATCCACTTCTAAGACGTAACCCTTGTCTTCCTCCTTTCCTACCTGCATGTAGAAGTCTATCGGCTTCACTGGATCCCATTCGAAGTCTCTCACAGGTAGGTACTGTGACATTGCCCAACCATAAAGGTTATTCGCATCCAGGTAGTAAATGTATGTGGTTGGTTTCTCTGGGTCGTGCTCTACTAAGGGGTTGTTTGCGCGGGCGTAACGTCGGCTGGGTCCGCATACGCCGCCACGAATACCGTCTTCCATAAACCGATACATGTCGTACTCCGTTAGGAGATCCAACTGCGCATTTGTCTTCTTTAACAAAGCACTCCAGCTGAGCCCAGGAGCCGTGTAGAAATTAGCGGGATCCAATCCGTAATATTCCATAGCCATCTTTCTGAAGCTTTGGAAAACATCTGCGAGCAGCACTACGTCAGACCTTAGGTAGATGTCGTGGTAGTCACCCATGTTCTCACAGGAGTACTTTTCCCACACGTCTAACGCATGCTGGTACTCCTCATCCTTTATACCAGACTCGTTTAGGGTGCTGTAGAAGCGATCTTTGGGTGGTAGGGGTTCTTTGAATCGATCCCAGGAGTCCATGTATTCGTATGGGTAGACTCCTTTCCTTTCCGCGCCGTATTGACTGGAAATGGGAAAGTTGGTGTTATACTTTACGAGGTTTGCTAAGGAGTCCGCCATAAACTGCTGCGAATCTAAGAACTTTAGCTTACCCACAGTTACGGACATGTAGCGCTCTTTGTTGTTGGGTATGCATTTGACGTCGGAGCCGTCTGTTCCTTGTAGTAGCAAATGGGAGTCGTAACCGCGGAGGTTGTGAAAGAACACCGGAATCTCCATGTCTGGATTTACTTTGAAGTTTATATTGCATTTCCAATGAGCCGCTCCTCTGTATTTACCCGTGATGTGGCAGTGATCCCTAACCTTATCCACATAGAAATCCTCAACAAATGCTTTGTGACAGTGAATGCAGTGCGTGGAGGGCTTTCCCGGCTTCTCACCTTTCTTAGCATACTTCCCGCATTTAAAATGAGCTTCTCCTAGATACTTTCCATCTTCATCCCACGCTTTCTTGGCTCGTCTTCCAAACTGAAGAAGCGTATGTTGGCAAATGTAGCATTTTTTTGCCTTGTTAAAAGCCTCCTGGTTCTCTTTGGTAAATTCCATCTTCTTTGGACATCTTAATTGTTCTCTAATCTCTCCCTCCTCTTCTCGCAATGCTTCTAGAAACTCATTAGCTGCGTTCTTACCTCGGTAAATCACAGGAGGGTTTGCTTTACCGTCTGATCTGACTACTATGTAACCAAAGGAGCAGATCTCGTGTAATCCTACCTTATTCGTGGCGCCACGTTTCTGCTCTTCCTTAGTTATCAACGCTTCGAAGTCTGCATATATCACGTAAGGCACTTGCATCTGCTTTTGATGGTCTGCGTATGAAAGCTCTTTGTTGGTGGGCATCTGGATCCGTTGCGCCACTTCTTCGACTCCGCGGCAGATCTCATCGTGTTTCTTTAGGGTATTTAAGGATGTAAATGACAGCAAGCAGCAGTCACAGAAGTACTTTTTGCCTTTGTGCTTAGTATGTCTGTAGAATAGTCTGCTAATGTGTTTAACCCATGAGTAGTGTCCGCCGTGGTAGAATAAATGTACGCGCTCTCCTTTACTTTTTGACAGAACTAACGGTACTATCGTCTGCTCTCTGACTCCGTAAACGTTAATTGCTAGATCGTTTATTTCCTCAAATATGGGGATGTCTATCAACTGCATGGGAAATTCCACACCATCCCACTCTAAATCATCTGTGGGATACTTACTTGTCCTACAGGGATCCTTCTCTGCTGGATACAGTGCAGACCTGATTGCCCACATAAAGCATCGATTGTCTTCATTCTTCACGTTTACAATAGCCTTCTTCCTTTCTACCCACGTTGGTAGCGGTACGTAACTCCCCCCTCGTATGGGTACGTACCTGGCTATACTTATCTCTATTCCTTCAACCTCCTCTACTGTCCAACCCGATCCTTCTTTCGTGTAGTTAGACAGCGACTCCATTATTGCTTCTAAGGCTTCACTGAGTGACCTATCCAGATTCGTGGATTCTAATATCACTAACGACTTTGATCGCAACATTGCTGTCGTCATTACCTCGTCTTTTGACAAACTTACTTCTACCATTATGCTCGCTTTCAGGGCTCCTAATTCTTCTATACCTTTTCGGAGAGTCCTTTTAACCTTCCTTTCTGACTGACGCCAAAACTGTCTAACGTCAATCTCACCGTTACCGGGTATTGACACCGTGCTGAAGTTGCTTTGGGATTCCATCTATATAATAGGAAATATTTTATACCTAATACCAAGCACTTTTTAGGTCGTCGTAGTCGTACTCACAGTCCTGACAATGCCAAAACAATTTAACCTTAGTCTCAAACTTCTTACCACATCCACAATCATAACTGCTCATACACTTCGTCTTCATTTTCAAATGCTTTTTCAAATCCGCTTCTTTCTTAAAAGTTCTCTTACATTCTTCGCACTCCATATATAGACTAACATATTTGCGCTGTTGCCCCCAACCACACTTGGAGTGGGTTGTTTCCGTAGGTGGATTTTTGACGCGGGTCTTACCCCGTGTTGAGATTGCGCTGGAACCCCCATTCCCTATACTACTGCCGGCAACTTGGGCAGTACCATGGTCTTGGAAGGGGATCAGATATATTCAAACATGAGTAGTGAAATTCTATGAATGGGCATTTGGGGTTTTCACAATGCGCAGTTATCTCATCTGCTGGCTTCCTGCAGTAGCAAATACTTGGACCAGGAATACTCATTGGTGGAGGGGCAGCCATTTCATGCTTTCTTGTATACCATCTGCCAAGAACTTCTGGTAGTATACAAGTTCTCCACATCTTCGTAAGCTTGGGAAGAACATAATCCCAATGGGAGGGGTCCTTGTAAATTCTCTCCATGAAAAACATTGGTTGTTTGTTGCTGAGAAAGGAACACACAACAAAGTCACAATACGTATGGCCAGTAACAAACAGCTGTTGTTGTACTTGATAGTAGTATTGATGACTTCTTTTCAGCCTGAATGTGTTATTCCCTTTTTCTAGGCAGGAGTCCTTATTTCTAACATAGGCTTCAAAATTACCATTTTCAATGCTGTATGGGCATTTCACTTCGCAGCAGCCATCACCACAACATGAACAAAATGTCATGGCATCTGGAGTAGCATGTATCCAAGGATGATGTTTATCAATTATCATCCCACAGTGTTCAACTTTAAAGTCTCTGTGAGTCTGTGACATGACTTTAGTATATGCATCAATTGCAGGAGCTTCATTTCTGCGACCGTGGATGATGGCTTTGCTGTTAATTTTGAACAGATGTGGATAACACATTGACTTGATTAAAGACTGTGATGGCATGGCAGGGTTAGTGTGTGACGCTGCCCAACTTGATGAAGCACCAATGCGTCCTGCCCTATGCTGGAAAAATGCTGTTCCTCTAGCCTGTGTCTGGGTGTCCTTTTCAATTAATTTTAGCTCAGCATCAGAGAGAGTTATATCAATTTCAGAACACTTTCTTAAAAGTTATGGATATGTCAGATCAAGGAGAGAGGGTTGAAATAAGTCACAAATAGTTGGTATGTATCGGCTCTTGAGGATGAACTGTTCACAATAGGGTTGAACTAAGCTTAAAGCTACAGGTTTGATTTTACATTCGTTGAGTTTTGCAAACAGGGTTTCCATTTCTATCTTGGATGGGACAGCAGCAGAAGAACATGAATTTGGAAGGACACTAGGAGTAGGGATTGTCAGGTTGTTAAGATAAGTTGGCTGGGCGGTTGTAGCGTTTGCACATGTCTCGGAGAAATTTTTGATTTTATCATCTAAATTTTCCTTTAGCTTCTTAGCTGACTGGAAATTTATGTCCTGGACTTTCGCGTAAGGGACTTCGCTTACGTACGTCGGTAGTAACCACGTGCATTTCACTTGAGTGCATGCTAGCTTACCATTGATTCTTGTCCAAGCTTCAATATAGAATAAAAGACTTGCAACATGACTACAAGTCTCGGAAAGTCCTGCCTTACAGCCTAAGCAGTGTGCTGATATTACAGTACCTTCTTTACTTGTAATAATCCAAACTGGAAGAGGAGGCTCATTCATGCGCTGTGAATGTCTCACCTTCCCGATCACCACAAACTTATCGCAGATGACTTGGCCTTGGACACTAGTGATAAAACCCGAAACCATTTGGTTGTAAGCTTCCATACTTTTGAAGGCTTTGAATTGCTCCTTTGTATAGAAGCTTGTATCCATTACCAGATAACAAAGGAGATCTGTGGCCTCTATCGGCGGTAGACATTCTGGATCTAAGTTGGCGCCGATTAGTGTAGCTGGATCGATCCTTACCACTGATATTTTCTTCAAATAACGAGATTTCACGTGATTTTCTAACTTCTTTGCGTAATCACTTACATTAGGAATATCGTGCTCTTTTGATAATGGTTCTGCGTGACTTTTATCTTCTGTATTTTCAATAAAATCACGCGACATTTATATTCTCCGCTTCAAAACACATGCATCTCTCTGTTATATGACATATGCTAATTAGCTCGTGCGACACCAACATGGCGGACGATAACATTTGATAGGTGTATGACGTCACATGAAAACCAAGAATAGGTGAATAAGCCGCATTTCTTTGGTCTTGCGACAATCATTGTTGCCGTTAAGCAAAGTGTGATGTATGTTAATTAGGATGAATAGGTTCATGCATATTCATATGTACTTAGACAAGACACAATTTAAAGCGAGCCCGAAACACGACACTGGCGACGAGGATTCTGTAAGAAAATCAAGATTTTCAGGACTTTTTCTTAGGCAAATTCAAAGTGAATTTACGGAGCCGAGGATAAAACAACGAAGAACTGTTTTAAGGCGAATTCAAAGGGAATTTACGAAGCCAAGGACAGAGTTCAAGCGAGAAAAGCAGCGACAACATGGCGGCGGCGGAAAGCAGTTCTCGAAGATTGACCTGAAGTGTGCGTATCAACAGATGCTACTCGACGTGGAGTCCCAGAACTTAGTCACAATAAACACGCCTAAGGGACTATTCAGGTATACGCGCTTACCCTATGGTATATCGTCAAGCCCAGCAATCTGGCAGCGGTTCATTGACCAAGTATTAGCAGGCTTAAACCACACATGTGGTATCATGGAGGATGTTCTAGTAACCGGTCGCAATGATAAGGAACACTTGGAAACGTTGGAAGAGGTTTTCAAGAGATTCAAGAAATATGGTCTGAGAGTGAAGCCAGAGAAGTGCGAATTCATGAAAGATTCAGTAGTCTACATGGGAGTAAAAATATCAGCGGCAGGTATCCAACCAACGGAGAAAAAGGTAGAAGCGGTGACGAAGGCCCCAGCACCCAAGAATGTAACAGAACTGCGTTCGTGGCTGGGAATGCTGAATTTTCACGCAAAGTTCTTACCGAACCTGTCAAGTGTTATACACCCATTGAACGACCTCCTGGGCAACAAGGAGTGGAAGTGGACGCCGGAATGTGAGTCAGCTTTCAAGAAAATAAAACAAGAACTTACCTCAAGGAAAGTACTAGCGCATTACGACCCTAAACTGCCGCTGTTGATAGCAACAGACGCCTCTCCATATGGACTGGGGGCAGTCATCATGCACAAATACGACGACGGATCGCAAAGGCCAATAGCCTATGCATCGCGGACACTGAACAAACACGAAAAAGGCTACAGTCAGCTGGACAAGGAAGCGCTAGCAGTAATTTTTGGTGTCAAGAGATTCCATAGTTACCTATGGGGAAGGCAATTCACAATATTGACTGATCACAAACCGTTAGAAAGGATCTTAGGTCCCAAAACAGCCGTGCCAACGTTAGCAGCACAAAGGTTACAAAGATGGGCTTTAACCCTATCAGCCTTCAACTACAATCTAAAGTTCATTCCATCTAAAGAAAATGCAACAGCGGATGCATTATCCAGAGTGCCATTGTTAGCCACAGGTTCATCAACGAGGGAAAACTCTATCTACAACGTAGAGAGCAAGTTCATCGAAGGACTACCCATCACAAGCACATCAATCAGAAAGGCAATCCGAACTGATCCTGTGCTATCCAGAGTCTTGGAGTACACGCGATCTGGATGGCCAACAGAAGTAGACGACATGCGGCTAAAGCCATACGTCCAACGTAAGCACGAGTTATCCATCGAGCAAGACTGTTTGATGTGGGGATTACGAGTGGTTATTCCCAGTAAACACCGTGAAGGGATGCTAGAGGAACTGCATACGGCTCACCCCGGGATGGTACGTATGAAGGAGATGGCGAGGAGCTACATATGGTGGCCGAAAATAGATGAGGACATAGAGTACACGGTCAGACACTGTCACAGGTGTCAGCAGACAAGGAGTGTACCAACGGTTGCACCATTAATGCCATGGTTGTGGCCGAATACACCATGGTGCAGAGTGCATATTGACTTTGCAGATAAAGAAGGCAAGAACTACTTGGTAGTAGTGGACGCACATTCAAAATGGCCCGAAATCATCCTCATGAAGAGTACTACAGCAGCAGCAACGATTGAAGTCCTCCGAGACCTGTTCAGCAAGTATGGAATCCCAGTACAAATAGTTAGTGACAACGGACCACAGTTTAGAAGTGAAGAATTCGAAGTTTTTCTCAAGAAAAACGGTGTGAAACACATCAAGGTAGCACCTTACCACCCTGCTAGCAACGGAGCTGCAGAGCGGATGGTACAAACATTCAAGAGAAGCCTTAAGGCAAGTAAGTCACCAGGACAAAACTTGCAGCTACAGATAGATCGTTTCCTTTTGGCATACCGTACTACCAAACACCCAACGACTGGATGTACACCAGCAAGCTTATTCATGGGACGAGAACTCCGTACAAGATTAGCTCTAGTACGACCAAGCCCAGAAAACAAGGTAGTGAACATGCAAAGTAAGCAGAAGCAGTATCACGACAAGGAAGTTAAGCTACGAGAGTTCTACGCTGGAGAACCAGTGCTGGTGAAAGACCCAAGAAAGGAGGAGACATGGTGGTCAAGTACTATTGTAGAGCGGACAGGACCAAAATCGTATGTAGTAGTGTTACAGGACGGAAGAGTGTGGAAGAGACACGTGGATCATCTGAGGAGATCCGTTCTTATGACAGATGGACCAGAGATAGTACCCGATCGGTCGAGAGATCAAGTGCCACAGTGCGACATAGAGACAGAATTAAGTGGAGGTACCTTAGCAAGTGACAGACCTAGGCCAAAGATACAGACAAAGGAGGAGAAAGATGTTTCTGCAAGACCGCCTGGGGAAACCCAGAAAACAATGCCGACACAAGAGCCGGAAGCAGGGACTTCAACCAAAGTCACGAAAGTACCCAAGGAAGTTAAGACACTAAGACGATCAACTAGGATACGGAAACCGCCACTAAGACTAGTGGAAGGGAAAGATTGAGAAAGGAACTGTAAAGGAACAAACAGAAACAAGAGACTGAACATTGCGTTGAAGACATTAGGTTAAAAGAAAGACTTATAGTGTATTTGAGTTGTTAATAGTTAGATATCTTTTGACCACGATCCTTAAGCTAAGAAGGGAGGAGTGTGATGTATGTTAATTAGGATGAATAGGTTCATGCATATTCATATGTACTTAGACAAGACACAATTTAAAGCGAGCCCGAAACACGACACAAAGAAAGACCGAAAACAATGAAGTCAGAAAGAGAATGGTTAGCTAGATTAAAATGGCGGGAAACTGGTTTGGTGGGATCGTTATTGCGAATATCATAAAGATGATTGCAAATGCGATCACCAAGACGGCGGCCAGTCTCGCCCACATACAAAAGATTACAGCGGGTACATTTAATACAATATACAACATTAGAAGTGGTACAAACAAAATGGTCAGTGATTTTAACAGTAGATTTAGGACCGACAACAGAAGTGTGAGAGGCTATGTGAGGACAAGTATAACAACGTTTACGAGAACAGCGAAAAGTACCAGGTTCTTCGTTAGAGGGAAGAACTCCCTTGACCAAGAAAGAACGGAGATTACGATCACGTTTATAGGAAAAGAGAGGGCGGTTGTTGAAAATAGCAGAAGTGCGAGTATCAGAGTCAAGCAGAGAAAAGTTGCGGTTAACAATGGGTTTAATGGAAATGTTAATAGGATGATACGTAAGAGTGAAAGGAATGCGGTCATTAGAGGGACGAGTGTGAGGAGTGAGAGCGGTGGTACGATCAATAGTAGAAACTTTACGAATGGCGCGATCAATAACATGAGCAGGATAATTACGCTTAAGGAAGAAGGAACGCATCTCAGAACATTTAACAGAAAAATCAAGATCATCACTACACAAACGACGAAGACGAAGAAATTGCGAGAACGGAATAGCGTTAAGAGTGTGCTTAGGATGAGAAGACGAGTAGAGTAAATAAGAATGAGAGTCAGTAGGTTTGTAATGGACACTAGTGCTAAGACGGTCGTCATTAACACTAAGCAAGATGTCAAGGAAAGTGACTGATGTTTCACTAACCTCCCACGTAAAGTCTAAGGCAGGGTGAAAAGAGTTAACAAAAGAGATGAAAGAATCTAAGTCATTACGCGAACAAGAAGTAGCGCCAATACAATCATCAATATACCGTCCAAAAAACTCGGGTTTAGGTCCAGTATATTGTTGAAAAACAAGGTTTTCGATATAACCAACAAACAAATTGGCATAACTAGGGCCCATCTTAGTACCCATAGCAACACCGTTTACCTGCCGATAATACCGATCACCGAAAGAAAAACAATTAAGAGTAAGAACAAGTTCAGCTAAGCGTAACAAAGTGGGAGTGCTGGGCTCGAGGACAGGACGAAGATCGAAAAAATGCTGAAGAGCACGAAGGCCCTCATCATTAGGAATAACAGTATACAAAGATTTGACATCCATAGTAAACAAAAGCTTAGAAGAGTTATCAGGAAAGCGAAAATCATTAAAAATACTAAGAGCGTGATTAGTATCCTTAATATAAGTAGGTAAAGACTGAACAATAGGCAACATGAGAGAATCTAGATAGCTAGAGATGAGTTCGGTGGGACAACTACAAGCAGAAACAATAGGACGACCAGGGTTGTTAGCTTTGTGAATCTTAGGAAGAAAATAGACGTGAGAAGTACGAGGAGTAATAACAAAGAGGTTTTTAGCAGTGGAAGGTAAAGAGCCATCAGAAATGAAAGAGTTAACAGTGTCTTTAACTAATTTTTGATTGTCAGGGGTAAGATCCTTATCCACTTCACAATAAAAATTAGTATCAGAGAGTTGACGTAAAGCTTCCTGTTTATACAGGTCAGAACGCCAGACAACAACTGCACCGCCTTTGTCAGCGGGCTTAATAACAACGTCAGAACGATTGCGTAATTGACGTAAAGCCAACCACTCGTCCTTAGAAAGATTAGAGTAACTGAGTTTACGTTTAAGATTGAGATTAGAGATATCACGGCGACACTTATTGACAAAAAGATCAAGAGAAGAAAATTGTCCCTCGGGAGGGACCCAGTTAGACTTACGAGGACAAAGGCGCTCAAAGACATCACGTTCACAGTTAGAGTTAGAAGAGTCGGAGAAAAAAGCTTTAAGGCGAGTACGGCGAAAAAAAGATTCAGAATCTTTCTTGACCTGAAATTCATCAGATTTCTTAGCAAGAGGAACGAAGTTCAAACCCTTGCTAAGAACTGAAATTTCAGAATCAGAAAGAGGTAAATCTTCGGGAAATAATTTTCTTCTAATTTTGGTGACAACGGAATGACTGAAGACATTGTGATTGCTATGCTCAACATGTGTAAAAGGATCAAAACCAACAAGAGACACAAACTTATTACGCTTAGTAACAAACAAAGACTGGTACAAACGGCGGTTAAGAGTATGAATGTGGTTACGAATGGAAGAAACTAACACTGCCGGACAAACATTAGACAAGTCTCTGAGGCAAGCAGCAGTATCAAGAGTGAGGACATCGCGTTTACAGCACATACTACGAATAGTGGAACGCATGACAGAGCGAGAGAAAGTGGAACAAGCAGAAGAAACATCGGAAAAATACTGAGTAGAGTTGACACCAAAATTAGAAGGATACTGAGTAGAGTTGTCACCAAAATTAGAAGAAAATTATTTCCCGAAGATTTACCTCTTTCTGATTCTGAAATTTCAGTTCTTAGCAAGGGTTTGAACTTCGTTCCTCTTGCTAAGAAATCTGATGAATTTCAGGTCAAGAAAGATTCTGAATCTTTTTTTCGCCGTACTCGCCTTAAAGCTTTTTTCTCCGACTCTTCTAACTCTAACTGTGAACGTGATGTCTTTGAGCGCCTTTGTCCTCGTAAGTCTAACTGGGTCCCTCCCGAGGGACAATTTTCTTCTCTTGATCTTTTTGTCAATAAGTGTCGCCGTGATATCTCTAATCTCAATCTTAAACGTAAACTCAGTTACTCTAATCTTTCTAAGGACGAGTGGTTGGCTTTACGTCAATTACGCAATCGTTCTGACGTTGTTATTAAGCCCGCTGACAAAGGCGGTGCAGTTGTTGTCTGGCGTTCTGACCTGTATAAACAGGAAGCTTTACGTCAACTCTCTGATACTAATTTTTATTGTGAAGTGGATAAGGATCTTACCCCTGACAATCAAAAATTAGTTAAAGACACTGTTAACTCTTTCATTTCTGATGGCTCTTTACCTTCCACTGCTAAAAACCTCTTTGTTATTACTCCTCGTACTTCTCACGTCTATTTTCTTCCTAAGATTCACAAAGCTAACAACCCTGGTCGTCCTATTGTTTCTGCTTGTAGTTGTCCCACCGAACTCATCTCTAGCTATCTAGATTCTCTCATGTTGCCTATTGTTCAGTCTTTACCTACTTATATTAAGGATACTAATCACGCTCTTAGTATTTTTAATGATTTTCGCTTTCCTGATAACTCTTCTAAGCTTTTGTTTACTATGGATGTCAAATCTTTGTATACTGTTATTCCTAATGATGAGGGCCTTCGTGCTCTTCAGCATTTTTTCGATCTTCGTCCTGTCCTCGAGCCCAGCACTCCCACTTTGTTACGCTTAGCTGAACTTGTTCTTACTCTTAATTGTTTTTCTTTCGGTGATCGGTATTATCGGCAGGTAAACGGTGTTGCTATGGGTACTAAGATGGGCCCTAGTTATGCCAATTTGTTTGTTGGTTATATCGAAAACCTTGTTTTTCAACAATATACTGGACCTAAACCCGAGTTTTTTGGACGGTATATTGATGATTGTATTGGCGCTACTTCTTGTTCGCGTAATGACTTAGATTCTTTCATCTCTTTTGTTAACTCTTTTCACCCTGCCTTAGACTTTACGTGGGAGGTTAGTGAAACATCAGTCACTTTCCTTGACATCTTGCTTAGTGTTAATGACGACCGTCTTAGCACTAGTGTCCATTACAAACCTACTGACTCTCATTCTTATTTACTCTACTCGTCTTCTCATCCTAAGCACACTCTTAACGCTATTCCGTTCTCGCAATTTCTTCGTCTTCGTCGTTTGTGTAGTGATGATCTTGATTTTTCTGTTAAATGTTCTGAGATGCGTTCCTTCTTCCTTAAGCGTAATTATCCTGCTCATGTTATTGATCGCGCCATTCGTAAAGTTTCTACTATTGATCGTACCACCGCTCTCACTCCTCACACTCGTCCCTCTAATGACCGCATTCCTTTCACTCTTACGTATCATCCTATTAACATTTCCATTAAACCCATTGTTAACCGCAACTTTTCTCTGCTTGACTCTGATACTCGCACTTCTGCTATTTTCAACAACCGCCCTCTCTTTTCCTATAAACGTGATCGTAATCTCCGTTCTTTCTTGGTCAAGGGAGTTCTTCCCTCTAACGAAGAACCTGGTACTTTTCGCTGTTCTCGTAAACGTTGTTATACTTGTCCTCACATAGCCTCTCACACTTCTGTTGTCGGTCCTAAATCTACTGTTAAAATCACTGACCATTTTGTTTGTACCACTTCTAATGTTGTATATTGTATTAAATGTACCCGCTGTAATCTTTTGTATGTGGGCGAGACTGGCCGCCGTCTTGGTGATCGCATTTGCAATCATCTTTATGATATTCGCAATAACGATCCCACCAAACCAGTTTCCCGCCATTTTAATCTAGCTAACCATTCTCTTTCTGACTTCATTGTTTTCGGTCTTTCTTTGTGTCGTGTTTCGGGCTCGCTTTAAATTGTGTCTTGTCTAAGTACATATGAATATGCATGAACCTATTCATCCTAATTAACATACATCACACTCCTCCCTTCTTAGCTTAAGGATCGTGGTCAAAAGATATCTAACTATTAACAACTCAAATACACTATAAGTCTTTCTTTTAACCTAATGTCTTCAACGCAATGTTCAGTCTCTTGTTTCTGTTTGTTCCTTTACAGTTCCTTTCTCAATCTTTCCCTTCCACTAGTCTTAGTGGCGGTTTCCGTATCCTAGTTGATCGTCTTAGTGTCTTAACTTCCTTGGGTACTTTCGTGACTTTGGTTGAAGTCCCTGCTTCCGGCTCTTGTGTCGGCATTGTTTTCTGGGTTTCCCCAGGCGGTCTTGCAGAAACATCTTTCTCCTCCTTTGTCTGTATCTTTGGCCTAGGTCTGTCACTTGCTAAGGTACCTCCACTTAATTCTGTCTCTATGTCGCACTGTGGCACTTGATCTCTCGACCGATCGGGTACTATCTCTGGTCCATCTGTCATAAGAACGGATCTCCTCAGATGATCCACGTGTCTCTTCCACACTCTTCCGTCCTGTAACACTACTACATACGATTTTGGTCCTGTCCGCTCTACAATAGTACTTGACCACCATGTCTCCTCCTTTCTTGGGTCTTTCACCAGCACTGGTTCTCCAGCGTAGAACTCTCGTAGCTTAACTTCCTTGTCGTGATACTGCTTCTGCTTACTTTGCATGTTCACTACCTTGTTTTCTGGGCTTGGTCGTACTAGAGCTAATCTTGTACGGAGTTCTCGTCCCATGAATAAGCTTGCTGGTGTACATCCAGTCGTTGGGTGTTTGGTAGTACGGTATGCCAAAAGGAAACGATCTATCTGTAGCTGCAAGTTTTGTCCTGGTGACTTACTTGCCTTAAGGCTTCTCTTGAATGTTTGTACCATCCGCTCTGCAGCTCCGTTGCTAGCAGGGTGGTAAGGTGCTACCTTGATGTGTTTCACACCGTTTTTCTTGAGAAAAACTTCGAATTCTTCACTTCTAAACTGTGGTCCGTTGTCACTAACTATTTGTACTGGGATTCCATACTTGCTGAACAGGTCTCGGAGGACTTCAATCGTTGCTGCTGCTGTAGTACTCTTCATGAGGATGATTTCGGGCCATTTTGAATGTGCGTCCACTACTACCAAGTAGTTCTTGCCTTCTTTATCTGCAAAGTCAATATGCACTCTGCACCATGGTGTATTCGGCCACAACCATGGCATTAATGGTGCAACCGTTGGTACACTCCTTGTCTGCTGACACCTGTGACAGTGTCTGACCGTGTACTCTATGTCCTCATCTATTTTCGGCCACCATATGTAGCTCCTCGCCATCTCCTTCATACGTACCATCCCGGGGTGAGCCGTATGCAGTTCCTCTAGCATCCCTTCACGGTGTTTACTGGGAATAACCACTCGTAATCCCCACATCAAACAGTCTTGCTCGATGGATAACTCGTGCTTACGTTGGACGTATGGCTTTAGCCGCATGTCGTCTACTTCTGTTGGCCATCCAGATCGCGTGTACTCCAAGACTCTGGATAGCACAGGATCAGTTCGGATTGCCTTTCTGATTGATGTGCTTGTGATGGGTAGTCCTTCGATGAACTTGCTCTCTACGTTGTAGATAGAGTTTTCCCTCGTTGATGAACCTGTGGCTAACAATGGCACTCTGGATAATGCATCCGCTGTTGCATTTTCTTTAGATGGAATGAACTTTAGATTGTAGTTGAAGGCTGATAGGGTTAAAGCCCATCTTTGTAACCTTTGTGCTGCTAACGTTGGCACGGCTGTTTTGGGACCTAAGATCCTTTCTAACGGTTTGTGATCAGTCAATATTGTGAATTGCCTTCCCCATAGGTAACTATGGAATCTCTTGACACCAAAAATTACTGCTAGCGCTTCCTTGTCCAGCTGACTGTAGCCTTTTTCGTGTTTGTTCAGTGTCCGCGATGCATAGGCTATTGGCCTTTGCGATCCGTCGTCGTATTTGTGCATGATGACTGCCCCCAGTCCATATGGAGAGGCGTCTGTTGCTATCAACAGCGGCAGTTTAGGGTCGTAATGCGCTAGTACTTTCCTTGAGGTAAGTTCTTGTTTTATTTTCTTGAAAGCTGACTCACATTCCGGCGTCCACTTCCACTCCTTGTTGCCCAGGAGGTCGTTCAATGGGTGTATAACACTTGACAGGTTCGGTAAGAACTTTGCGTGAAAATTCAGCATTCCCAGCCACGAACGCAGTTCTGTTACATTCTTGGGTGCTGGGGCCTTCGTCACCGCTTCTACCTTTTTCTCCGTTGGTTGGATACCTGCCGCTGATATTTTTACTCCCATGTAGACTACTGAATCTTTCATGAATTCGCACTTCTCTGGCTTCACTCTCAGACCATATTTCTTGAATCTCTTGAAAACCTCTTCCAACGTTTCCAAGTGTTCCTTATCATTGCGACCGGTTACTAGAACATCCTCCATGATACCACATGTGTGGTTTAAGCCTGCTAATACTTGGTCAATGAACCGCTGCCAGATTGCTGGGCTTGACGATATACCATAGGGTAAGCGCGTATACCTGAATAGTCCCTTAGGCGTGTTTATTGTGACTAAGTTCTGGGACTCCACGTCGAGTAGCATCTGTTGATACGCACACTTCAGGTCAATCTTCGAGAACTGCTTTCCGCCGCCGCCATGTTGTCGCTGCTTTTCTCGCTTGAACTCTGTCCTTGGCTTCGTAAATTCCCTTTGAATTCGCCTTAAAACAGTTCTTCGTTGTTTTATCCTCGGCTCCGTAAATTCACTTTGAATTTGCCTAAGAAAAAGTCCTGAAAATCTTGATTTTCTTACAGAATCCTCGTCGCCAGTGTCGTGTTTCGGGCTCGCTTTAAATTGTGTCTTGTCTAAGTACATATGAATATGCATGAACCTATTCATCCTAATTAACATACATCACACTTTGCTTAACGGCAACAATGATTGTCGCAAGACCAAAGAAATGCGGCTTATTCACCTATTGGGCACTCTTAGTCCCAACGGGATTAATGAACGCTTTATTTTCAACTAACCTCTTCTTTTGTCTTTTGATTGTTTGTTTTTGTTTCCTTGCCTACCTTGCTCTCATTGGTTTCTTTTGTCTTATTCTATCATATATACACTCCTTTCTACCACTTCTTTCTCTTTTACTCCGACGAAGGACTAGCGTCCGAAACGTCAGTAAGTTTTTTCATCTTTTCACGGTGTATAATTTACCTTTTCATTTTTACTGTTTTAGTATTTTATTCAGTCTAGCACCATACTTCCAGAGGTAGCGCAAAGCATTTACAGATAAGTCGAAGATTTTTTTTCCATAAATTTTCCTCTGCTAGATCTCAATTGGACGGATTCGGGTAGACAGAAATGGGTTGCTCAAAAATGAGAAAAGTTTCACACTATTTTACATTCTATCATTAAAAAAGGAAGCAAAAGCGCGATTAGGTATAATGTTTAGGTCACCCATCCAAGTGCTAACCCTTCTCAGACGAGCTTGACTCGGTATCTTGAATGACAACGACTTATCCACTGAACCACGGTTCCAGGTAAATCAGCATAACAATAGCCGTGAAAACAATGCACCGAATAGACTAGACTTTTTAACATTATATGTTCAACCGATTCCGTGCGTGGCAGAGATGCAAGGGATTAGCCGATATGTACTGGGGGCCTGGTTCCCCTGATGCTTCGGCTAGAACATTTTCTTGCGTAATTCGTACAACCAAGGGCAGAAGGATTTAATCGCCGTCAGGTCCGAAGTCCATACGCCGCCTCAGCTCTGCGGATGTCTCGGGGGTATGGCAAAGTAGAATCGATTTTTTGAAGATTTCTTTTGGTGGGTTCGAATCCCATCTTATCCACATAAGAACTTTCTCTTTTTTCTTAATCCATTTTTTATTAGAGATTTAAATCTTCAACAAAAGCAATAAGTTTAGGGAAAAAATGTATTCCTAGTTTTTCATAAGCCTGTACAAGTTCGATCAATATCAATATCGATATAAATAACGTTAAATACTACGCGGTAATCAATTAAAGCTGGTAACTTTGGCCGTGGCTACTTTTCGCTAAGTTTTGAATCCTTTTACTAGCCGAGTTTCATTCCACTTCACTACTAAGTTTGGATATTTAAGAAAATTATATTTGAAGAATATAATCAATAATGGAGAGATCGAGAACTTCAGAACGGTTAGCAAAAAAATAATAAAATAAAATAACCATTTAAACATTTTGAATGAATTTATGTCGCTTATTTGGACATGTGCACGGTTCTTCAGTTCAAGTTAATTGTCGTCAGTGTAGTTTTAGAGAAAGCCTATTATTAAAACTAAGCGACGTCAGTAACGCAGAGCTGTTTTCTCCGGTTACAAAACCGTGTCTGCATAGTTTTATTAATCGAATCTTATTGCACTTCAATGGTTAAAAGATATACAAAAGCGGTACATTTTTTTTTATTTTTAAAACATTCAAAAAGGGTACTTTGGAATAAATTTGATGTGAGAAAAAATAAGTGTTCGCAAGTTTTGAAAGAAAAATACACCCAAAATGTTCCAAAGTACCCCCTCCTCCTAAATAGTGGTACATAACAAAGATTAGTGCTTAAATAATCTCCAGCATATCAGCACATTGGGCAACCCAGTTGTCTTGTTACTTGATTATAAATTTGCTTTTTATGGTTACATGAAAAAATTAATAAATACTTGTTGAAAAATTCAAGGATAATTGCCTATAGTTAATCTGGTAACGTCGAGTCAGAGTTAAAACCTACATTATTGCAAACTGTCACCGTCGTCCAAAATCTGAAATAAAAATCTGATCGCTCCAAATAAGATAGATGTATTTGAAGACCTTAAATCAGAGGTGTGGACGGAGCCACCTTAAACGTACAGCGAAACTATATTAGATGATACTTCATGATCAGTTTAAGTAAGGTGCAATTGTTCAAAAAAATTAAACCTCCGTTTTCTTGGTTGGCATTAAGATCATTTTGTCAATGCCCCTTCCTGGAAGGAGCCGCTCTAGTCGTGCGGAGTTTTCGCTCTTCAGGGATTTGCTTCTTGGCTCTCTTTCTTGAATAGATTTTAAGGCCAAGATCAAATCTCTATGATACACAGCGTCTGTGAATACCCTATTGGCCTGCAGATACCCATATTGTCCCTTGAAGCGAAAACTGTGGGTCTGAAGTGACTTGTGAGCCGAGCAGACAGAGAACAGGAACTTGGAGCTGTCACTAACGAAAGAAACTACCGTATCCCAAGGAAACTCTTGGACAAGCTCTTCAGGTTCTCCATAGATGTTAGGCAAAAATATCTGTATGCCTTTGAAGGAGACTGTTAGAATAAATTCCTTGCCATTCATGTCTACTGCTCGCTTGTAGACGAATGTCCCATAGCCAAATATACTGGCACTGAGGGAAAGAAACGCTTTGAAGGCCTCACAATGTGCCATCCCCTGGTGCGACTTGTGAAGTGTCTGTACTTTCTGCTCGTAGAGATTTTTACTCATCTCGGAAAATGAATTGCAGAAAAATGAGCCCAAGAATTTTTCCAAGTAGCCATTAAAATGTTTTTTTTGGTTGAAGTTCCCGAGCGTACCTTGAGCAAAGTAGCTGTCGAGAAGAGCTTGTTCTTGGATCGTGGTGCGTAAATTCCCAAGAAGAAGATACTCCTTCACTTGAAAAACGAGTAATTTTTGTACAACTTGATCTTCATCCGATGGGGTATCTGGAAAAACTTTTACAGCAAACTGAAATTGTCCTGGCACACTTGAAGGACATTGGTTAACGACTTGGTTTTTTTTTAACCAATCTCTTTTCCCATCATTTTTGTTAACATACTGTAAGCCAAAGTATTTTCGCCAAGGTTCCTCTATCTTGGTATTCTTGCAGACTTTCTCAAATAGCTCGGACCCCAAAATCTTTTTGCGCTCTTCGAACTTGAAGGACACTTCTGTGTTGTCGAGTAAGACAACTTTAATGGTGAAGCGGCCATGGAGGAGTGAAGAAATATTCGAACTACGGCTCGTGCTTACACGATATTTCATCATTGATTCTAGGACCAATGTCCAATCTTGTGTCTGGTAAATACTGAATATGGTGTTTCACTTCGAGTGCCTTATATGCAATGCCCAAAATTCACTGACGTCCCATAATAATTAATATTATTAGTCACGATTTGTTTATTTTCAATCGTGAATGGTTTTTAACACTGGATTATCTGATGGATTAGGTGAAAGACGGATAATAATGGTACTATTGTCAGAAAATTGGTATTGTAATCCAGGGATTAGAAGATGGTGTAGTAAAAGTTCTATCAGAACACGACAAAACAAAAAAACAAAAAAAACTGTGATTCACATTGACATCTTAAAATAAAGCATCAAATTGAGATCGATACATGAAAGTGCCCTTATAGATTGTGATAATTTTGTTAAGATAATCCCTCTGTAACTTCTATGGGTTGGTATGTAAAAAAATTACAATTCTCGCCTTTTGAATGTACCAGTTCAGCCACAACCAACTGAACCAACTAAACACGAACAACAATGTACCTGAATATATATATTATGCATATATGCTACAAAATAATGCTATGTCTATTGTTGTTTTCTATTCTTTTATCGATTCTAAGGTACTAATTACTGCTAGTTATATGAGTTCTTGTTCAGTCATGGATGTAGAATTTTCGATAAGATTCAAGGAAACATCTTTGTTTTGAAAGGCGTCCGCATGAAAAAGTCATTTTCAAGCTAATCTTTATCCAATTCACCGTTTGTTCATGTTTGCGCGCGGTATACAACTATGTATCTATCTTCCATATTTTAATATGTATATAAGATATTATTATACACTTAGAAACATATCTACGTGACTGATAATGATATTTGTGGAATTTGGTATTCTAAATTTAAACTTTAGTAACGCTTCGTGAAGCACGAGATGGTGTCATAATTTTACGTGCACGGATAACCATGCACTAGAAGGATTTTCACTTCAAGTGGGAAACGCTTATTGATTAAATCGTGCTTTAAGATGCATGGACCGTATCTTACTATGGTACCGTATCTGTAACAAAGCGTTGTGATTGGATGAATTAATGCGGAAGACAATGGGAAGCCATTTCAATGTTACGGCATGTCGTACCGTGTACGTGCTGTAACGTAGGTTTCCCACTCATATGATAACCACACTTACTGGCACTTAAGAATATAATATATAAATAGTAAAAATAAGGAATAGTTATGAAATTAATACGAAAAGGATTAATTGTTATAGCATTAAGAGGTGTGTTAACCCTTCAACCAATGACTTGCTCCACTAGCCTCTCCCAGGAAAAGACTGAATGTACGAGAAAAATCCGAATCCAGAGCAACATAGAATGATACAAATAGACAGCTTCTTCTTTATTTTGTCCCTCTCTCTCTCTCTTTCTCCCTCTTTCTCTCTCTCTCTACACACTCAAAGGCAAATCTCAAAGCGGTATGAAATCGATATCTTTCCTCTGCCTTCATTCTGTCGTCTTTTCTTTTGCCAGTACCCTTAACGTGTAGAGACAAATTTAAGACAATATTCATATTTTTAATCATTTTATTTTATTTTATTTTATCTTATTTTTTTCTTGTATAAAAAACGTATAAAGCCATAACTTTTCTCGTTTGCCTTATCAATTTGCCGGTACGCTCAAAAATTGGTTTAAACCAATAAACTAATAACTCCAGCAGACCAGTTCGTGGAACATAGTAAGGACAAAACTTTCCTGTATTGAAAAGCAAAAGTGACTAAATTCGACTTCATTTTCAAAAAACAAAGTCCGAAAGAAGCAGATCGATTTATATTAAGATTGAGAAAAATAAATTTGAGAAATGAAAAATGGGAAAGGAATTAAAACAGGAAGTGTGAATAAAGGAAGTAGAGTAAAATATTACCTCCTAAAACGTTATACTAAATAAAGCATATGATGAAGAAGATGGTACTAACTGAATGGGAATTTGACTTCATTATTTCAATCCCATTTGAATGTTGTAGGTGGGGAGAAAACAGAGGAAGTAGAGGGGATAAATTCCCCTTAAAAAAGCCGGAACTATCCGAATACTCTTTGGTTTCCAAGGAGACTTGCTTCGAAAAGAAGTGTATGCTCGAGGCTGTCATTCCGTCGATCATGTTTCATACCATATGACTGATTTCATGTGTGTTTGCTTTTCTATAGTCAAAAGCGGGAAGAACTGAATTATAAAAATCATTATTACCATTCTGTAGACTTTAGACTTTTATTCATTCACATACCTATCTAGAGAAATAAAGAGAAGAGAAAAAAACACACACAAATCATGAACTTAGAGTTAGAATTATATCTTAAATCTGTGTTGAAATGTGTTGTACACATTTTAAGGACGTTTATAGGGAAACGAGAGTTGGAAAGATAATTCAAGATAATCGAAATATGGATGATATTTTTTCTATAGATTTTCTTCGGATTTACTTTTAAATTAAATCTATCTGAGTTAGCAGATACGAGGGAAGCTTGAGTGTTTGTTTTTAAGCGGTGCCTCGAAGTGACATCCTAACGCTGCCACCATTATGCTTATTCCATTGAAATAACCCATTCTCGGCTGTTAGATTAACTGAATATTCTTGATTTTTATTGCAAAATATTCATAAATACAATGATAGGTTTAGAACGTTTTCTTACGAATCTATTTTTATAGGACTGACTTTAGGAAGCGACCAGATAAAAGTGTAGGTCTGATCATTCAGATTGTCGAAAGCTAGGAAATGTACTGTTTAGATTTCAGAAACTAGAAGAAAAAACTTCGCACAATTCTCTCTTAGCTTATTTATCTCGAAATTCTTTTAAATTAGTGAGCTTTTCATTTTATTCCTCGTTTCTTATCCTTTTGTTGGTCAAGTATATAAAACAACAAAGATAAGAACTTGGTTTTTAGTTTACAAAAGTTGAAGTATATCTAACGCCACGTTTTTAAGTTTCAACCACGCATCCAATCTCTTTTTTAAAACTTAACAATTTTGTTTACTATCTATATTTCGCATGGATTAGCATTTCTTACCTTTCCTTATTTCCTCCGAATAAAATATTTCGTTTTTCTTCCTTTTTTACATTTTGACGACAAATTTTGTCGCTGAATATTCCTCCTATGGATCTAACGGTTTTTCTTGGAAATCCCCTTAGTGTAAGTTTAGAATTAATTAGCAATTCAAATTGGAGAAATGCGACAAGAGAAAGTTTCTCTCGAGAAACTAGATTTTAGCCTTTTTAAAAGCATGTATTTTTTATTTCGATTTATCTGTTCTTATCATTTCAAGATACAAAAAATACAAAAAAGTATTTCTAGATTGGGAGTTTACTGAGTTCCTTTCATGCGAACTGATCGTATATGTTAAAGGCTGCTTTCCGAAAAATGGTATCATACAGAATAAAAGGCAAAAATATTTGAATTATATTATTTGGAGAACACAAAAACAATCACATATTGGCATAAAAGAGCCTTTATAAACATCTAGCTTTAGTAAAAGTAAGACTCAAAAAAATCAACAACAAAAAAATCAAAAAATACTGTTTTTTTTAATTTTTCAGTATTAACTAAATTGCTTAACTTTAGTCATTTTTAAAAATATATCTTGTCAGAATGTCCTAACAGTTTTTTGACGTAACATATGAAGAATGAGTACAAGTGTTTTATACGATAAACGTTTTAATTCTTACAACTGTAGTTCAGAAAAAATGGGAAGGGGGAAATGGGAACAATTTTCCTACTTCCGAAAAACAATCAAGTCCGGAAGTAGAATAGCGGCGAACAAACAAAAAATGAAAAAACAAATTTCTGTACAAATATGATATTTTTGTATATATTACTCTATTTTTTCGTCGTAAAACATTATTTTTAGAATTTTATTTAAAAAATTAGTATATCTACCGACATTTGATACCCTAAAAATTAGAATTTCCAGAAACTCAAACGGATAAGATTAATACCAACCACAAACCACGAGGTAAAATATCAAAGATTAACAAAGACAACATGAAAGGTAAGCGATAATCATTTTATAAAAATGCCACTTATTGAATCAAAGTTTCGTTTTAAAGTGTTTAAGTTCTTAATCTTTTACATTCATGACTTTATCTTTTCCGAAAATAAACCTTAACTTTTTTCAAAATTTTACTTTTACAACATTTTGTTGCAGGCAGATTTTTATCAAAATCCCGACGCTGACACCATTCGAGTTATTTCCGTATAATTTCAATTTTGTGTTTTTCGTACGACCAAACTTAAGAAAAGTTAAAGAACTATACTTTTTAAGAATTTTTCTTTAAAAACGTTTGGAGAATCAACAAAAATATACACTTTTTACAGTTTTATAAACTTTTCTGTCAGTTCGAATATTTTTCATGCGAAAGGAAAAAATTCGTAGGATTTCATGGCTTTGAAATGGCTTCCGTAAGTGCTTAACGTGTTAAAACACTGGTATAGCTTTCTTGGATTTTGATTGGTTACTGTATCTTGTCTTATTTCTGTTCTTTCGAATAGTTTTCAAGTGATAAACGTTCGTAGCACTTGTATGGCTTTCTTGGATTTTAATTCGTTTAGACTGAGAGTATAAGCCATTCCAATGTCATAGTGAATTTCCCACTCAAATCTGCTTCGTAAAAAGTCAAAATTTCAGTTGTGAAAAGAAAAATCGATAAAAAATTCAATGGATAATTTTTTTTTTTCAGTTTCAGGGATATTTGCAATAGTATGTTTGGTAGCTCTCGTGTTTCAGAGGCTGGTTTCCTCTGCACCGGCTAAGAAAGCCACGCCACAACCAACAAAAAGTCCAATAGACATCCACTGCAACCTTCATGACAACATCCGCAGACTTATAAATCAACTTCCAATGGCTGCGGGTAATCTCGAGCAAAAGGTTTATAAACGTTACCAGAGACTCGTAAGTGTAGATGAAAAACAATATTTGCACAACCACTTGCACATGCACCCGGTAAGTACCTTAGTCACCTAGGTTGATTCAACACTTTGATAGATCTTTGAAATGTGACGTCGATCGTATGGAAAAACGACTCCCGGGTCCAGCAAAACGAAAAACACCTCTATAAAAAATTTTCTTTTCCTTTATGACAGGATTTCTTGTCTAAAGTTCGAATCGTTTTAAGCAGAGTTTACACTTCACTTTAGAGGTTTGGTAAACAGTTGGGCCCGGAAATACGTCACATTTTAACAGCTCTATATCACCTCGTATTGCACTGCCTCGAGTAGTTCAGTTTAGCCTACCTTGAAATAGTTAGTAGACCAACCCGAATGGTCTAGGAGTCAATGGTCTATCACAAATCCTGCGCTCTGATTGACTGGGCTACTAGTGTTCTATTAGAAATATACTACTAGTAGCGAAAAGTGCAGGTTTTGAAAACAATAGCGGCGAATTCACGTTTTGAACCTAATTTCAAAATTGTTTGTATCCATTTATCTGACCGATTTAACGATTTCACTCATGAGTGTAAGAGTAAATAACCCAAACCCTTCGCGGGCCACAAGGACTTTTGACTAATAGACCATTCGGGCTTATTAATTAATAGATCTTAATTAAAGTGGTTTTAAAGTGAAGTCATTAAACCCGTGAAATAGACATCTGACTAATACATATTAATAGACCCTAATACACCTGTCCCGAATAGTTGACTGGTCACGAAACAATGGTTTCAAGTCGAGGTTGTACTTGATGAATAAAAGAATCAAGTCCAGTCTCGACTTCAAACCATTATTTTGTGGTCAGTCAAGCGAATCCGGGAAAGTTCTATTCCATGGTTGTTATTTATTTTATTTTTGTTTTGTTTTTGTTTTTTTTGTTTTGTTTTTTTGTTTTTTCGTGTTTGTCTATTTGACTCGATCACATATTGAGTATCATTCTTTATTTCACGGGTTAAATGCTTTCAACTCTACTTCACTCCAAATAGTGAGCAAACTAATACAGGTTAGTATTACAATGATTTGCTCAACTTTTGTTCCATGTCATTATTATTATTATTTTTTCTCCTTTCAAGACGAAACTTTGGTCGGGTTCTGCTCAGACAGGAAACAGTGATTTGCACCTAATATCGTCTGCATCACTTCAGTCAAACACAGTTGTACTTGTAAGTTCAAATAACAAAACGTACATGGGAAATTCAAGATAGAGTGCAAACCGTATATCCGTTAAATAGCAGTAAAACTAAATAGCACTAAACACATCTATTTCTTTTGGTTTCAATTCTTTCATTGGTGCTATTGTGTACTAATTAGTTAGTACTATTTCACGAATATAGAGCTTTTGCACCATGACCGTGACGGCAGCCATGTTGGATGGCAGGAACAATACAATCTTTTTACATGGAAAAAAAATTCAATTCCCAAGAGCAAAGGAATTTTATTGTTCTGCCATCTAACCACAGGCAGGCAGCCCAAGCTGTATTATGGGCGTTGATTTCGTCCAATAAAGGAGGGGTGAGGCAAGTGGATGTCCCATAGTTGGGGGGAGGGGGGCTGGACAGAGCAATAGGTTTCCACTCTCAGGAGATTGAAAGTCTTTTGTTTTGTCCTCAAGTTGAGCTGCTTTGACGTCACATGAAAGGGGTCTATAAACCCCTTGTATTGAATTCCTAGAGGAATTGTCAAGGGGGACAAAACAATAGAGCGTCTTTTCTTATGCAAAAAAATCCATCGTATTGTCGCCCAGAACAATTCCTCGAAAGACTCTGTGCAAGGGGTCTATACGTTACGATTTTTCCCTACGTATGTCACGTGCAAAATCCTGACGACACGAATCGACCGTACAACTTGCTTTTAATGGCAACTAAGACTTTGCTTAAGGTGTAAATAGGTCTTAATATCATTTTTATCTTCTTAGGTAAACTCGACGCTGAGTAATAGCTCTACGGTCATTTCTTGTTTCTATTGTACACTCGAAGAATCAAAGAACGAATACAAAAGCCTTTCCAGCTCGACCAAGGTTGTCAGTGCTGTGAATCACACACTGCGTGAATTAAGAGACTTGCTCAGTGAAATCATATACGTTGGCAAGCGTATCATACCAGTAAGTACGAAAGTCACTAAATGTTTCTTTCTTTCAAATTTGAATTCTATAATTGGTAATGAAACAACCTTTGTGATGATCCGGGCTCACAGATCAAACTCACAGATCGAACCCTGAAACAACCTCTGGGTTGATCGAAGTAAATGCACGGCTAACTCACAGATTGAACCCTGAAACAACCTCTGGGCTTATCTAAGTCAGGGCACGGCTAACTTACAGATTGAACCCTGAAACAACCTCTGGGCTTATCTAAGTCAGGGCACGGCTAACTCGCAGATCGAACCCTGAAACAACCTCTGGGTTGATCGAAGTCAGGGCACGGCAACTCACAGATTGAATTGGAATTTAGCGTATTAGGCTTTGAGGTGGAAGGAAATTGGATAAAAATAAAACGGAAAAAGTAAGAAAGGAAGGATGTTGAATGTTCTAATGACAGTTTGTGATCGTTCTTTTTATTCCTAGGGAAGCACATATACAACGAAATGTAAGACATGCCAAATCAACCTGACCAAAGGGAAGCGCAACCGAAACCAGATTGCACTTAACCTGGCCATCGCTCTAGAAAGACTTCACGCCGCACTGAATATCATGAAGACAAACTTCTTTGCACTCAGAAAAGCTTGTCCACCAGCTCTCGTAGCAGGTAGTCAAAGTGGATAAGCCAATTGATATACACGAACTATAGATCTTTAAGACATCACAGTATCCAATACGATATTGGTATTATTAGGGGTATAAGTATCATTCATTAGATGAATGATCAAAATAGGTTCAAAGAATCGAAATTTCATAACAAATGATAACTATTTAAGATTTGAAAAATGAGAATTAGGATTTTCATTGCATGCATATTTATTACATGGTTTACAAAAATATTTTTTAATTAATTGACTTTATTTGTAAAGGTCACAGTTTTCATTGCGATTTTTGCAGATAGATATGAAGTAGTTACGTCAGTAACATTTATGTATGTACATTTATTAAGTACAAAAAGTTAAATAAAATATTTAAAAATAGTCTTAGTACTGTTTATTGAAATTAACTTCCTTAATGGATTTTAAGCATGGATGTTTTTTTGCGCCGTAGCTATGTTGGATGGAAGAATAGATTTCCCCCAAGTAGCGGGTTCAATATTTTCTCGGAAATAAACATGGTGCTGTTTGATCAAAGACCTTGCCTTTTTAAGATATTCTTTTCGCAATGAATTGGCGAGTACCCTCCCTGAAGTATTCAACGAGGGATGAAAGTGAAAATTTCACCACAAGCCTGTTCTGGAGAGGCGAGAGGTAAATAAAAAATGCCATACTTTTACCGCGCGTGGGAAAACGTTATTCATACAATCATTCATTCATTCACTTATTCACTCTTTTATCATAAAGAGAATGGAAGGCCATTTAACACATATTGCCTGACATGTGACCACGCATCACGCTTCTGATAACAGTTTTAAAAATAACATATTTGCGTTTAGTTTACATCAGTAACATCATGTTTTGTCATATGGCGAGGGATATTTCTCGATGCTGAAAACGGAGTCACGGGATTGCCAACGTACTTCTTCCACAAGGGTTCTATACTGGCGCCATATCTCAGTTTCCCGTTAATACAATGGATTTATTTTCAGTTATTGACTTTTATTATTATTATTTTATTATTATTATTATTTTATTATTATTATTATTTTATTATTATTATATTATCTTTTGGACACATCTGAGCTTTTAGAAGGTTGCCCTGAATAAATATATATCTCAAGCGTAACTTTGCTTTCATACTTTGCTTTTATAAGATAATAAATACATGGGGCTCCGGCCGCACAGCGCACAAGCAGCATGCAAACTTTGGTCCTTGTACATTGCGACAATTTAACAAATACGGGGACTCAAGAACCAACTCTTTAATTATTTTTACTCGAAATCCTTTTGAATTGAGCTTTATATTTTAATGGTCGATTCTTATTCTTTCGTTGCAAGGACATAAAATAAAAACGATACTTGAGTTTTAGTTTACGAAAGTGAAAATATCTTACGCCATGTTTTGAAGTTTAAAACGAGCATTCATTTTTAACTCGTGGATACGCGAAGCGCAGAAACGAGTTATTGTGAGGGGTCTGAATATGCAAATGTGTTACTCGCTCACTCACTCACTAAGATGTTAGCAGATAATGCACTAGTCAATTGAACTCCCCACCCCCCACCCCGCGACCCCCGGGAAATACCGGGGAATTTGACATTTGAGTGGTGTTAAAATCAGACATTTTCCCCGGTAGTCGGGGGCACATTCACTGTTAAAACCCCCGCTATTATTGTGGCCCCGTTATTGTTGATTTAGTAGTCAACAAGAAACACATTTCAATCCTTGTGCTACACAGAGCCAATAGACCTATCCCGAATTCGCTTGACTGACCACAAAACAATGGTTTGAAGTCGAGACTGAACTTTTTTCTTTTGTTCATCAAGTTCAACCTCGACTTGAAACCATTGTTTCGTGACCAATCAAGCGAATTCGGGATTGGTCTATTGTTGTGTGATTTCATGCACTAAATATTCAATGCTCAATATTTTCATCGCCTCTGAACCTCAAATCGTGCGAAAACGTTTAGGTAGTCAGCTGAGTTTTATAATGGTATTAAATTGAAAATGAACAATGCTTGTAAATGTTGCGAAGCAGTAGTCTTAATAGATTAATCATGCTGTCATTCTACATTCGAACTGACGTACCGAAACGACTGAACAAAACCCGTGTATAAGAACCTGTTAGGCTAAAATTCTCACTTGAAGCCCCCTCCACATAAGAACCTATTAAGGCTACTAGACGCATTAAAATTTGACCAACACCTTTTAGATATATAATTTTAGAAAATGGGAAAATATCATAGATAATAGTGTCCCACTAGCCCCTGGGGTCGGGGGCGGGGGTTTCATTTCACTAGTGCATAATTAAACGTTTATCAGTCGTCTTACGTCATCTGATTACGAACGTTACACGACAGTTACAAGCACAAAGAGCTCTTATTCAGTATAGACCACTTCCGATATTTATATGAAGAAATGAGTTTAATATTATTATTTATATTAAAAGAATCAAGGAAAAACGCAAGTAATTCAAATAAAATAATACGATTAACGCCTAAACTAAAATTCCAATGAGTCAAACCTTTTTTTGCTGATGTGTTAAAGTAAGCAGTTCTAAACGCTTCTGTACAATCGTCAACATATTTAGATTTTGTTCTGGTATGTTAAATGCGAAGGTACAAATCTACTCAATAGATCGATGTCGCATGAGACAACTAACGAGAATTCGCTCCAATAAATAATCAGTAATTTACAGACTTGAATGAGGTCAAATGAAATAGTATTTCTAAACCAAGTTCTATAAAATATTCGCTTAGTTCACAGTTTAAATTAAGTGTTTCATGTGAAAACTTCAGGCAACAATTTGATTGAAAGCGCCGTGACCCTTGAAGGCCAAGATAAGTAGTAACAAGAGAAAATGAACTAAGAGAAGGAATTCCCCCTATATAGCGTAACCATCTCGTGCGTAGTTTGATGCTATTTTTAAACCATTTGTTTTTCTGCACGCGCATTTACTGCGCGCGCTCTACGCTGTTTGCTTACGTTTTTGGGGTTTTTCCGTTATTTCGACTCTGCCCTGAATATGAATGTGCACGTCGAAAGCTTGGCAAATACGACAAGAAAATGAAGTAGTAATTTGTTCAACTTTCTGGAGTATTTTTACACTTATTTTTCAAAGCTTTCGACCTACATCGTCATCTTGAGCGCAGATTTGAACAATTGAACATAAGAAAAGCACAAGAAAACGTTAGCAAACAGCGTAGAGCGCGCGAGTACTATGCGTGCAGAAAATCAAACGATCAAATAAATGATATCATTAGATGATATTTTTAGAATACATTCTAAAAATAGCATCAAAGTGTGCACATGATAGGGCACGGGGATTCCTTTTCTTAGTTCATGTAGTAACACAAACGCAATGCTTTTTATTAGCCAAAAAGGCTTATACGGATTATTCCTAAAATAAAGCACTCGGCCCGACTTTTAAATTAAAAATAAAATTCAGAATTTATTTTTCAGAAGACTTTAATAGCAAATAGAAGTCCGAAATACTTTGAAACCTTCGAATGTCAACAAGCATAAGGACACAGAGAACCCAATCTCTGGAAAGTGCAACTAGTATCCACGAGTTCGCCAAAGGGCGGTTTGTTCTTTAAGTTAGCATTGTTGTTTATTCTCTATATTTCGAATTAAAAAGTGTCTTTCTTACCTTTCTTCATTCCCTACCAATAAAATGTCATTTTTTGGTTCTTTTTCTTCCTTTTTTATATTTTGACGATAAATGTTGTCGCTGAATATTCCTCTCATAGATCAAATGGTTTTTCTCGGAAATCCCCTCGGTGTAAATTCAAAATTAATTAGCAATTCAAATTGAAGAAATGCGAAAAGAAGTTATGATCGAAGAGTGTTTTTTCTCTCGAGAAACTAGATTTTAAACGCATATAATTTATAATTCAACGGATTATTTCTTGTAATTTCAAGATATGAAATAGCTCATCATTAGATTGGGAGTATAGTTTTTCGTTTATTTTGCATACTGATCGTATATGTTGAAGTAATATTTCAAATCCGACAATGAGGACAGGACGGGATTTCAAGTCCGCGCAATTAGTTCCAGTCCGAGGCGAAGCCGAGGACTGGAACTAATTGCAAGGACTTTGAAATCCCGTCCAGTCCGATTTGGAGGATTTGAAATGACTTCTCATACTCATTAATTATTCGGGAGGGATGTTGTTTTTATCTTGTATTTATTTCATTGTATATGATCTTCGCTCCATTCACCTAGTTGTAATAATGACAATCTTTTGTTTTGTAATGGTTTTATTTTGCTTTCATCCTTTGGGATTTCTTAAGATAAATGCTATCTGAATTACTTATGCAAATAGCAGTTATTTTTCTCTGAATGTATTCATTTCAACATGGCTTCTCGTCAAAGAGACAGCGATGAAGAAGCGGAGCTTCTACCTTTAAAACGCTTTCGAAAAGTGAAAAGTCAAGCCCAAGAAGAAGAACTTTTGCAAAAAGCTGTGCCAATTTCAACCCGTTACAAGAATAACTGGGCTGTAAATATTTTTGAAGAATGGAGGCAAAGTAGAGAAAACAAAGTGGCAAGTTTGGAGTCTACCTCCATGGATGTCTCGCTAGAGAGCATTCAAAATTTGGATATTGAGGCATGGGAAACTATGACAGTTCCATCCCTAAACTTCTGGCTTGGCAAATTTGTTGAAGAAGCAGCAAACAAGAAAGGTTCGCCATATCCTGCTCGTACGCTTTATCAGCTTATCGCTAGCCTTAAACGCCACCTAGAGTCGAAAAACCGAAACGACGTCAATATGCTTGACAAGTCTAACATGTGGTGAGTTAATTAGAAACTTTCTGTTTATTTGCTTTACTTTGCACATGAATAAAACCTTATATTATTCTAACTGAACGTTTTTCTTTTAGTTTTTCTGGACTGAGAAAAATTCTGGATGCAGAGATGAAAAGTGTCCACGCCGAAGGGGTTACTAATAGAAAGGAAGAAAAAGAGGTGATTACAGAAGAAGAGGAAGAGACGATGTGGAGGAAAGGAGTACTAGGCCAGTCAACAGCTAAGATTTTGCTTAATACAGTGTACTTTTATAATGGTAAACTATTTGGCATGCGTTCTCAAGAACATAGGCAATTAAGGATTAGCGATATCGAAATAGAAGGCGATAATACCATAATTTATCGTGAAAATTCTTCCAAAACATTTCATGGTGGCATAGCAGATTTGAAAAAGAAAGCGAGAGTGATTAAACATGTTTGCCACGAAAAGGGCAATGAGAGCCACGAGCGTTGCTTGGTTAAGATTTATAATCGGTATTTTGACCTCGTAAACAATCTTCGTGTTAAAGCAAAAGGTTTCTATTTTCAGCCATATAAGGACGGAAAATTTGCGTACAAAAACTGTGTTGTAGGAATTCATACTCTCAATGAAATTCTTCCTAGTTTGTGCTTGGCAATTGGCAGTAAAAGGAAAACTAGCCATAGTCTTCGCGTTACATGTGTTAGCAAACTGTTTAATGCAAGTGTTGACGAAAAGCTTATAAGAAGCAGAAGTGGTCACGTTAGTGATGCTCTTTTGGCATATGAAAAAAGTAGCAAGGAGCAGGAGCAAAAAGTTTCTAACATTTTGAACCCACCAGCTCAGCCAAAACAGGTTTCATCTGAGTCAAAGAATGAAATTAAGGGAAGTGAAATTAAGAATGATATAGAAATGCCTGTATTTGATATCAATGAATTAAAATCTATATTTAATGATATCACTGGTTATGAGCACGAAGCTCAGTTAAATGAAAATACATGTTCTAATTTTTGGAGCTTTTCTTCTGACGGGCCTATCAATATATCTGGCAACTGTAATGTTACAATCAACCAGTTCAAAATCTAGCTTGCGCTTGAATGAATGCTAAAACTTATATTTATACTTATAGAAAAGGCTAAGTTTACGATAGCAAATTGTTTTGAAATTTCATTAATATCTAAGTAAGTTGTTAAACGAAGTGTTGAGTATATTTGCAACTATTATTGATTATAGTTTATTGGTAATAACTTCTGAAATAAATGCTTGATGAATTAAATTTTCTGTTTTCATCTTTCTATATATTGACTTGATTCAATGCTTGGACTGAATTAATTTTGTTCCAGTCCTTGGACTGAATTAATTTTGATCCAGTTGTTGGTCGACTGAATTAATTTCTTTTGTTCCAATTCATCAGCCCCACCTCTTCCCTGCTGATATCAAAACCCTCCCCGGCTTTAAGACACTTGACCTAGTTTCAAGATACATCATGTGACCAGGTACGAGGTAATCGATTGGCTAGTTACCTCATGAATAATTAATGAGTATGAGAAGGTTGCGTCCAAACAAAATCGTATGATACAGAATAAAAGAGAAAAATATTCCAATAATATTATATTGAGAAAACGAAAACAAGCACGTCCTTAAAGTTTTTGACGTAAGTTATTAAGAACTAGTGCAAGTGTTTCATACGATAAAGCTTTTCAACTCTTACGATTGTATTTGAAAAATATAAATGGGGATTTGCAGCAAAAAATGGGGACATTTTTTCTACTTCCGGAAAACTGGAAAACAATCAAGTCCTTTAAGCCGGATGTGAAATATGCAGTGAATATAAAAAAATATTAGAACAACTATCAGTACAAATATGATATTTTTGACAACATTACACTATTTTTTCGTCGTAAAACTTGATTATTTTTAGAATTTTATTAGAAAAATTAGTATATCTACCCGACATTTGATACCCTAAAAAAGTAGATTGGAAAAAACTCAAACTGATAAGATCAATACCAACCACAAACCACAAAAGGTAAAATAACAAAGATTAACAAAGATTAACAAAGACAAAATGAAAGGTAAGCGATACTTTTATTTAAGATCTGAATTTTCTTTTTTATATTCATGACTTTTATAAGAAAATTTTAGTCAAAAACATATACTACTTTTTTGAAAAATTTTGTTGCCGGCGGATTTTTAACGATAATGATCCCGACTCTGACACCATTCGAGTTATTTCCGAATAACGTCAAACTTTGTGCTTTTTCGTATGAGAAAAGTTTAAAAGAGTTAAAATAACGTAATTTTTTAAGATATCTTTTTTGAAAAGGTTTAAAGAATCAACAAAAATATACACTTCTTACAGTTATCTTAAACTTTTCTGTTCGAATATTTTTCATGTGAGGTGGGAACTTTAAGGGTTTCATGACAATCGTGCTTCCGTGTTCAAGCATTTGTATGGCTTTCTTGGATTTTGATTCGATTAGACTGAGAGTGTAAGCCATTGTTATGAGAGAGAAAATTAATGTTTTTACAGACTAAGCTAGACATCAGTTTTCTAATTACTATTTCTTATCGTATGAAAACAAGGTAAAGAACGATCAATTAGTCATTGAAAATATCGATATAAGATTTCGGTAAGGCTACCATCACGCAAGTTTAGATGATGGTATGCTTTGAATTTACAAGTAAACCACTTAGCTCCTCCCATTAGCATGTACACCTATGGTTACGCCCTACACACTCTTTACCCCTTTGCTTAGTTAATTAGCACTATTCTTTTAAATCTTATGATATATATATTCCTCGTAGACCTTTCTATACATTTACCATATATTCTCATACTCATTAATTATTCATGAGGTAACTAGCCAATCGATTACCTCGTACCTGGTCACATGATGTATCTTGAAACTAGGTCAAGTGTCTTAAAGCCGGGGAGGGTTTTGATATCAGCAGGGAAGAGGTGGGGCTGATGAATTGGAACAAAAGAAATTAATTCAGTCGACCAACAACTGGATCAAAATTAATTCAGTCCAAGGACTGGAACAAAATTAATTCAGTCCAAGCATTGAATCAAGTCAATATATAGAAAGATGAAAACAGAAAATTTAATTCATCAAGCATTTATTTCAGAAGTTATTACCAATAAACTATAATCAATAATAGTTGCAAATATACTCAACACTTCGTTTAACAACTTACTTAGATATTAATGAAATTTCAAAACAATTTGCTATCGTAAACTTAGCCTTTTCTATAAGTATAAATATAAGTTTTAGCATTCATTCAAGCGCAAGCTAGATTTTGAACTGGTTGATTGTAACATTACAGTTGCCAGATATATTGATAGGCCCGTCAGAAGAAAAGCTCCAAAAATTAGAACATGTATTTTCATTTAACTGAGCTTCGTGCTCATAACCAGTGATATCATTAAATATAGATTTTAATTCATTGATATCAAATACAGGCATTTCTATATCATTCTTAATTTCACTTCCCTTAATTTCATTCTTTGACTCAGATGAAACCTGTTTTGGCTGAGCTGGTGGGTTCAAAATGTTAGAAACTTTTTGCTCCTGCTCCTTGCTACTTTTTTCATATGCCAAAAGAGCATCACTAACGTGACCACTTCTGCTTCTTATAAGCTTTTCGTCAACACTTGCATTAAACAGTTTGCTAACACATGTAACGCGAAGACTATGGCTAGTTTTCCTTTTACTGCCAATTGCCAAGCACAAACTAGGAAGAATTTCATTGAGAGTATGAATTCCTACAACACAGTTTTTGTACGCAAATTTTCCGTCCTTATATGGCTGAAAATAGAAACCTTTTGCTTTAACACGAAGATTGTTTACGAGGTCAAAATACCGATTATAAATCTTAACCAAGCAACGCTCGTGGCTCTCATTGCCCTTTTCGTGGCAAACATGTTTAATCACTCTCGCTTTCTTTTTCAAATCTGCTATGCCACCATGAAATGTTTTGGAAGAATTTTCACGATAAATTATGGTATTATCGCCTTCTATTTCGATATCGCTAATCCTTAATTGCCTATGTTCTTGAGAACGCATGCCAAATAGTTTACCATTATAAAAGTACACTGTATTAAGCAAAATCTTAGCTGTTGACTGGCCTAGTACTCCTTTCCTCCACATCGTCTCTTCCTCTTCTTCTGTAATCACCTCTTTTTCTTCCTTTCTATTAGTAACCCCTTCGGCGTGGACACTTTTCATCTCTGCATCCAGAATTTTTCTCAGTCCAGAAAAACTAAAAGAAAAACGTTCAGTTAGAATAATATAAGGTTTTATTCATGTGCAAAGTAAAGCAAATAAACAGAAAGTTTCTAATTAACTCACCACATGTTAGACTTGTCAAGCATATTGACGTCGTTTCGGTTTTTCGACTCTAGGTGGCGTTTAAGGCTAGCGATAAGCTGATAAAGCGTACGAGCAGGATATGGCGAACCTTTCTTGTTTGCTGCTTCTTCAACAAATTTGCCAAGCCAGAAGTTTAGGGATGGAACTGTCATAGTTTCCCATGCCTCAATATCCAAATTTTGAATGCTCTCTAGCGAGACATCCATGGAGGTAGACTCCAAACTTGCCACTTTGTTTTCTCTACTTTGCCTCCATTCTTCAAAAATATTTACAGCCCAGTTATTCTTGTAACGGGTTGAAATTGGCACAGCTTTTTGCAAAAGTTCTTCTTCTTGGGCTTGACTTTTCACTTTTCGAAAGCGTTTTAAAGGTAGAAGCTCCGCTTCTTCATCGCTGTCTCTTTGACGAGAAGCCATGTTGAAATGAATACATTCAGAGAAAAATAACTGCTATTTGCATAAGTAATTCAGATAGCATTTATCTTAAGAAATCCCAAAGGATGAAAGCAAAATAAAACCATTACAAAACAAAAGATTGTCATTATTACAACTAGGTGAATGGAGCGAAGATCATATACAATGAAATAAATACAAGATAAAAACAACATCCCTCCCGAATAATTAATGAGTATGAGAAGTCATTTCAAATCCTCCAAATCGGACTGGACGGGATTTCAAAGTCCTTGCAATTAGTTCCAGTCCTCGGCTTCGCCTCGGACTGGAACTAATTGCGCGGACTTGAAATCCCGTCCTGTCCTCATTGTCGGATTTGAAATATTACTTCACATATTATCTTTGGTTTAAGCTATGTTTAGTTCTAAGATTTTCACTCGTATTATTCTTAATAAGATATCACACTTAGGAATTTGCTATTTCCATTAGCCAATCAAGGCACAGCGATGATATCATATTGATTGTAGAATGACACCTGTCATGAAGTTATTACAAATAGAGCTCATGTAATAGAGTTTTAGTCAGAGTGAAGAGAAAGTAGAATAAGACCGAGAGCGGTCCAACCCATAACACCATTTCAATGTCATAGTAAATTTCTCACTCAAATCTGCTTCGCAAGATTTCAAAATGTCACTTGTGAAAAGAAAAGATAAAAATTTGAATGGATAATTTTTTTTTTTTTCAATTTCAGGGATATTTGCAATAGTATGTTTGGTAGCTCTCGGGTTTCAGAGGCTGGTTTCCTCTGCACCGGCTAAGAAAGCCACGCCACAACCAACAAAAAGTCCAATAGACATCCACTGCAACCTTCATGACAACATCCGCAGACTTATAAATCAACTTCCAATGGCTACGGGTAATCTCGAGCAAAAGGTTTATAAACGTTACCAGAGACTCGTAAGTGTAGATGAAAAACGATATTTGCACAACCTCTTGCACTTGCACCCGGTAAGTACCCTAGTCACTTAGGTTGATTCAGCACTTTGATAGATCTTTGAAATGTGACGTCAATCGTATGGAAAACGACTTCCGGGTCCACCAACAAGAAGCAGTTCTATCTTATTTTTTCTATAGATAGGATAGGATTTGTTGTCTAAAGATCTGTTTCCGGTAGAGTTTAAATAATTGAAAAAAATTTCAAATTACTTTAGCGGTTATTGTCACGACTTTGTGCTTCGTTCGGGCTTCGGGTCAACCAAATAGTAAACTAATAGACATTAATTAGTAGAGAGCAAACCATAAAAACGTGAAAAAGTTAACTAACAAAATTGTACAAAATAGTGCAAAGTTTTGTAGGTCTATGGTCTACTGAGGTCTACTGAACTTAATAATTTTTGCAAATTTTGTGCAATTTCTTACAGTTTTTAACGGATTTATGGTTTGCCCTCTATTATAATGATTTGCTCAATATTTGTTTGTTTTTTTTCGATCTTTGAAGACAAAGCTTTGGTCAGGTTCTGCTCAGACAGGCAACCAACTCCAACTATTGCCAGGCTCAATTCAGTCAAACCTAACTATCCTGCTGGATGGCTTAATGGTGATATAATTCAAGCTACCCAAGTATTATTGCAGAATGTAAACCAGTCAATTGAGGGATTTCAGCGCCCAACCCTAGGAAGAGTAAGGAACTTTGATGTAGTTTCGGGAGAATTTATTCAGATTTTGCATACAGGGACTGATCACTGGGTATGTATTAGCAGTATAGGATGCTTACCTGGTGTTGTAAATCTTTATGATAGTCTCTACCATCATGCAATTAGCCAGGAAATAGAGGAGCAAGCAAATGACTTAATAGGTGGAAGACTAGTTAATTTAGAATTTGTACCAGTTCAGCAACAAAGTAATGGTAGCGACTGCGGAGCTTTTTCAGTTGCTTTTGCTACGTGTTTGGCTTTTGGTACTAACCCCAGTCATGTAACTTTTGATGTTGCTAAAATGCATCCCCATTTATTAGCTTCCCTTAAAGGTGGACAAATAAGCATGTTTCCAACTTTTTAATTCATTCTTTAGCAAAGAAAATTATTAGTGATAAGTAATAGTCAGTAATATGACATAAATATTATAATAAATAATTTTTAATAAATAACCAAAAGCAAAAAGCTGATAATCAAAATAAATACTTCATTTAAGCGATTTAAATCAGACATCTTTTCATTGGAACTCAGTGAATAAAATGTAAAAATGTTTGTGTCTGAACTGTCCAGCATTATCAGCTTCTTACTTTAGGCTCAGTCAAAACAGATTAATTCTGCTTTGAGAAATACACCAACATATTAAAATCTTTTCTTTCGAGATTCAATCTACATCTCTTATTATGAAATCTAGTGACAATATTAAAATAAGCAGGAACCCATGTTCAGGGAAATGGTGTATCAGGGAAGAAACAGTAACATGACAATGAGTCATACATAGAGCAATATTTCTAGCAATAAAATTAATTAATAAACATTTCAGTTGCTATTGAATATTATTAGACCTCTGTTTACCTTTGGCATAATATTTTTCAATTTCTCTCTGGCTAAAAAATTGTTAGTTGAATCAAAATCAGTATTCATGTGTTAGCCACAGTTATCTTCTTAGCACATAATCTCAGATGAAAAATTAGGCCATAGGTAAAGAGTTATTTTCACTTTCTTTTTCCTTCATGCCCTTTTTCATATCAAAATTTAATTTTTAAGATTGTTTGTCCCCTCCATATTTGGACTTGTTGAAGAACGTGAATAAAATTGTTGCTTTATTTCTAGTGAAATAGTAATTGTGATTTTAGTGTTTTGTGCCTGTCGCAATGTAATAATGATTTCTCCTGGTATAATGTTATTATAGAAAAAACTTTAAACATTGTTACCACCCCTGCTTTTTATGAAAAATGTACTACTCAAATGGCACTATGGAAGGACAAAAATTAACAAGTGCAGAGCAAACCCTTAAAATGCGGTCAATGATTGGTACCTGGAATTCAGGTGACCCATTCTGGTTGCTGCTTACAAAGTTTGTGGGCAGTGTTCCTTCCAGAATAGTGTATTTTCGCCGCAGTAGACCAATCACTCTTTCGACGTGTATCCTAACACTGGCTATCCCCCTTGAATGTTCAACGTCAATGGGATCTAACTGGGCTTTCCCTTTGGTAAATGCTGGAATTACCAGTTTTCCATGCTTTAAACCAACACTTTCTGTGATGGTAAATCCCCGATCAGCCATGACTGTATCCCCTGGGGTCAACTTATCTAAGAATCCACAATTCTCAGTTAAATATTTATCTGAGGTGCGGCCACCCCAAGCTTCAGAAACAAAGCAAATTGTACCTTGGGGAGTGATACCAATAAGGATCTTTATGGTGTTGTGGCGCTTATAAGATGAGAACGTTTGAGCTCTGGCCATAAGATTTGTTGGTTTTTCAATAAAAACTTCAAAGCAATCGATTATGACAGTTACTTTGCGCCTAAATGTATATTGAAAGCACATTGGCATAGTTTTCCACAACTGTTCCCTTTCAGGCCAAATGGATAAAGCAGGACAACCTAGAATCCATTGCCAATATCCAAGAGGTAAATATTCTTGATACACTTGACAGGGACACCACGAAACGATACGCTAGGTCTTGAAAGGGAACGTTTAGTCTCAGCTTCATCAGTACCAGCACAAATTCTTGAAATCTATTAAGAACTGTAGATTTCCGTTGAACATGTGGCGCGACATGCTCAAACACCACCGTCAGGACTTCATAGGAAGGTAGTCCTGTGTAAAATCGAACTTTATCAGCTGTATCGAAGAATTCTCTGTCCGGAGCTTGATATGCAGATTTTAAAAACATGTATTCAAATTCATCTGTCTGTGTGTCAGCGTTCTGTGAACCTTCAAAATAAGTTAAGTCTAAGTCCATCTGTGTTGACTCGTCCTTGAAAGTCACTACGGGTGTCTGGGTGCTCTTGTCGAGTATTTCTTCACGCTCATCATTCGCACTGCTGCAAGAAGGCTCAATATTAAAACATGAATTACTCTGTGTTTCGGTAGAAAACTCGATATCTTGGACAGCACTCCCAATTTGATTCAAGTCCTTCTTTTTCCTCTCGACTCCAAGTTGCTGATGTTCTATGATTCGCTTCCTGCGCTCTCTTGCCCTTTCAGCTCGTTCTGTCTTAGCTTTCGCTGCTTCCTTCAGATCTTCTTCCTGACTTTCCTTTTTTCCAAGGTTAATAGGTGGAACCCAATCAATATTATATCTGTCCCAGACTTTTGCAGGCTTTCCAGAGACAAAGTGAAGACCACAAACACGTTCGGTTTCAAGAACCCTCTTCGCGTCAGTATCGCCTCGACTGATGGCCGAAATCCAAAGCCTTCTCCGCTCTCGTGTCATCTCTTCGTGCTCTTCGCCTTGATTCGATATCACTTTAGGTATTGAAGAAAAGGAAACTTTTTTCTTACCGCTCTTTGAACCGCAACCAACTACGATACAATGCACCATGTTCAGTGAAAAGTTCACACATATCTCTCTGTCGCGTCTGTTTGTTTACTATCGAGGGGCACAAAGATGGCGGATAGCAACCGTTGTCAAGACCGGTGTCACGTGGGTGAAAGCCAAGACTATGGGAAATTCAAGGCAGAGTGCAAACTATGTGCACTTAGAAAACTCATTAATAATTCATGAAGAAAACACAATAGAAATCATGACCATGAAGGTGATTTTATATCTGATAAAGATTCGTCTTCATTTGCATAAACTTTAACTTGGATTTTCTCTATCAAACTTGGTTCATTTCGTAAAAAAATCGGTACACAATGAGAACAAACATCATAAGTTTTCTAAGCCGTTCAATAATCTCGCAGATCGTGGTTTATCGGGTCTAAAACCACTCGGCTGCGCCTCGTGTTTCATACCCGATAAAACACTCCTGCTCGTTTATTAAACATTACTTATTTCAATAAAGTTAGTCACCAAAAACCTAGAAAACTGAGATCACTGAGCACCATGGGAAACTTTTCATATCAAAAAAGCATATATATACAAAGCTTTTTTAATACAAACTGCAGCTCGATGATGCTCAGAAGAGGTGAGACTGTAACCGGTAAAATATTCGCAAGTCCATGAACAGTTATCAAGCGGTTGAACGTGTAAAATGAATCTACCTATAATCCTCGTTAGCCTCAGCTTTATAGCTTTTCAGGTGACTAACTTTATTGAAATAAGTGTATCCGATCCGTGAAATAGCATAAAAACTAAATAACACCAAAAACATCTATTTCTTTTGTTTTCCATTGTTTCATTAGTGCTAATAAGCCTGAAGCGAGATGACGTTTTACCACCGACTCTATACCATAATAGTTTTTAAAATTCTTTCATATTAAAATTTTTGATTCCTTAGAGAATACAGGAACAATAGCCATAATTAAAGAACAAAAGCAATGTAAAAAGGATTATGGTCTAGAGACGGGGGTAAAACGTCATCTCGCTTCAGGCTTATTCGTACTAATTTGTTAGTACTTTTTTATGAATATGTGGTTTGCACTCTACTATATACAGTATAAGCACTAGGGAAGGGTGGGGTAAGTGAATGTCCCATAAAGGTTTGGTGTTTTGAAAGCCACTTTATAGACCCCTTGCAGCACGTCGTAATGCGACAATAGACTTCCAATTCTCAGGATATTGAAATTCTTTTGTTTTGTCCTCCAAAATTGAACTGTTATTCATTGAACTTTCACACTTACTTTAGCTATATTTACATATAGTACAGTTTACAGTTTTCATTAGACCTGATGATGTTGTCGAGATGACAGCGAAACGTTGTCTTTTACAACTAGTTTTCTTATTAAATTGTATTTTATTACCTTTATCAAAATTGAACTGCTTTGACGTCTGACATGCTAGGGGTCTATACGTTATGATTTTCCCCTACAAATGTCGCGCTTAACATGCTAACGACACGAATTGCTTCGTGTAAATCAACCGTACTGGCAACTTGCTTATGGCTTAATATCATTTTTCTATCTTCTCAGGTACCCTTGCTACTGAAGAATAGCTCTTCGGTCATTTCGTGTTTCTTTTGTAGTCTCCGGGAATCAAAGAACGAATACGGACGCCTTCCCAACTCGACCAAGGTGGTCAGTGCCGTGAATGACATACAGATTGAATTAAAAGACTTGCTCAGTAAAATCATAAAAGTTGGCGAGGCTATCAAACCAGTAAGTACGAAAATTACTAAATGTTTTTCTTCCGAATTCAAATGCAGATTAAACTCAGGGCATGGCTAACTCACAGATTGAATTGGAAATTTTAAAAAATGGAGAAAAAAGAAAAGGTAGTATGTCGTATGTTCTAATTACAGTATATCATTTTATTCTTCTAGGGAAGCAGATATACGACGAAATGTAAGACATGCCAAATCAACCTGACCAAAGGGAAGCGCAACCGAAACCAGATTGCACTTAGCCTGGCCATCGCTCTAGAAAGACTTCACGCCGCACTGAATATCATGAAGACAAACTTCTTTGCACTCAGAAGAGCTTGTCCACCTGCTCTTGTAGCAAATGGTCAAAGCGGCTAAGTTAGTCGATATACACGAACTATAGGTCTTTAAGACATCATAGTATCCAATACGATATTGGTATTATTAGGGGTATAAGTATCATTCATTAGATGAATGATCAAAATAGGTTCAAAGAGTCGAAATTTCATGACAAATGATAACTATTTAAGATTTGAAAATGAAATGAAAATTAGGATTTTCATTGCATGCATATTTATTACATGGTTTACAAAGATATATTTTAATTAATTGACTTTATTTGTAAAGGTCGCAGTTTTTATTGCGATTTTTGCAGATAGATATGAAGTAGTTACGTCAGTAACATTTATGTATGTACATTTATTAAGTACAAAAAGTTAAATAAAGTATTTAAAAATAACCTTAGTACTGTTTATTGAAGTTAACTTCCTGAATTGATTTTAAGCATGGATGTTATTTTGCGCCAAAGCCATGTTGGATGGAAGAATAGATTTTCCCCAAGTAGCCTCGAGTTCATGTGATTCAGAATGAGGTTACACTGGTTTAATATTTTCTCGGAAATAAACATGGCGCCGTTTGTTCAAAGACCGTTGCGTCTTCAAGATATTCTTTTCGCAATGAACTGGTGAGTAGCCTCCCTGAGGTATTTAACGAGGGACGAAAGGGAGAATTTCACTGTAAGCCTGTTCTGGGGATGCGAGATATAAATGAGAAATACTATATTTTCACCCGCGCCCGTGGAAAAGCTTTCTTTATACAATTATCCGTTCGTTCGTTCGTTCGTTCGTTCGTTCGTTCGTTCGTTCGTTCGTTCGTTCGTTCGTTCGTTCACTCTTTTATTGTGAATGAAAGGAGGTGTCAAATTGAAGAGAAGGCAACGAGTATCGTAAAACCATCATGAGTCAACCGTGAAACCCAAATAAGGAAATGAATTGCCCGACACTTGACCACGCAACACTCATCTGACACGGGATTGTCATAGGATCGATAACACAGCACCACCAGCATGTTATCTCTGTTTGCCGTTTGTTTGAACGATTTCATTTCAGTTATTGACTGATCTATTTTGCGCATCTATATCGATTTTGAATCCTCTGCCCTCCGAATAAACTTATTTCTCAAGCGTAACTGTTTTCATAAGATGATAAATAAATGGGGCATGCCGTGGGGCTCGCCATGGTGTACAAGCAGCATGCAAACTATGGTTTTTACATTGCGACAATTTAACAAACAGGGGGGACTCAAGAACTAACTTGTCATGCAAACCTTATGTTTTAAAGCGCCTTCATGTTTTGCATCCTCCATGGATATTCATTAATTGTTATTATTATTGTTATCATTATTATTATTATTATTATCATTATTATTATCAGTTAGAACATCATGTAACTAATAAACATCCAAGACTTCAAGATCTAGACGAGAATGCGCGCAATAAACAAATAGTAAACACGACTAAAGCTTTTATGAACTATTGCTGCTGCTAAACACTAAGAACCAAATCTGATAAAGGGCGCGATTAGTGTTGAGCCCAGCTCTGTTGTGCTAACCCCTTCCATGACAGCTATAAGGTTCTACTTCTTCGATAAATGTCATAGATAAAGCTACGTAAGTATAAATAGGCATTATCTGTAGGTTTAGATAGAAGTAGGTAACATTTTATTTCGTTGCGGAAGGGTTAGGCCATTCTATATTCAATGACCGCGTTTTTTATATGTTACATAATTTGGTGTATGGTATCACTATATATATCTTGTTTTCACTGAATCTGGGAAGTGTTCTCAAAATAGGTGTTTATTTTTGTCCTTACTATTACGAATCAAATAGAGAAATATTCCTTCCTCAAGAATCAAAAAGAGCGCACAGAAAAAAAAGTGCTTAAAATCGATACGTTTCTTCCAATCAAATAGAAAAATATCTCGCTTTCAGAAAAGCGCTCCAAAAAACGTGCTTGAAAACACGCACGCGCAACGACAAATATTTTCTTTATAGCTAGTACCATTCTACGAATCAATGGGAGAGATTTTCCGAAGAAGGCGCGGAAATGCTTGCGCGCGTTTGCAACAAATAATATTTGCTTCAAAATTAGTACTGTTCTACGAATCAAAGAGAGAGATTTTCCGTCTTCAAACCTTAAAATATAAGAAGACGCGGAAAAGACGGGGATTCATTTCCATAGTGACATATTTCAAGCAAAGTTAAAAATAGTATTTGTACAATAGTTTTTCACTGAGAATAGAAAATTGTCAAACAAAAAGCCAAACAAAAATCTAGAAAACAGGGGGAAAATGATCGTTGAATTGGGTTAGCTAAAACCTTGGACGAAAACAATTAATGTTACGGAAGTCTTCATTCGTTTTAACAATAAACCATTCAACAATAAATGGAGTGCTCTGCATGCGTTTGTTATAAATCTGGTGTCTATTCTGAATTGTTTTTGACGCAAATTAGTTCTAAATTATCTTAGTATGTAATTAGGAAAGATTGGACCATTTTGTGCATTCCCCAAAAAGAAAGCAGTTTTTTCAGCAATTTTTGTATTTTCAATTGGCTACAAATATAAAAGAATATGAAAAGAATATATATTATGTAAAATACGTCTAACGGAACTGCTAAGGAACGAGTTAACTAAGAAAGAAAAGAAAAGCGAAAGCAAAAATACAATATGCTAAGACACCATATGTTGAACAAGATATCGACTAAAACCACTAACACAATAATGACCAAAAAAGATTTTTTCTGCTAAAAATGGTAGGCAATTTCTGAGGATAACATGATCACATGCTAAAATTGATAATAAGATAAATAAATTGTTATTGAATTACACAGAATGGTTTTTGATGATTTTTGTTTTACGAGAAAATTTCATTTTTTAACTAATATGTTTTGTCAAAGCGAAAGAACGTGAAAATTCCTATGCCTTAGGTTAGGTACTTTTGTGAATTTTATAATTGATTCACATCTAGATTTTACTTGAGAAGAACAATCAGAAAAACCGAAATATTGACCGACACTTTCTACCTCAGCAGGAAGATCTATGCTTGTGGCATTGTTTCAGCAAAATATTTTCTAAGATGTAAACACATAGTACATTACATACAATTTGTAAAATTTCTCCTATCTTTTATATTTTTTTCGATGCATTTTTTACATAAACTCAGAGTATCTATGAACGAGCAAAAATGTAATATAGTAAATACATACCATGAAATTTTCTCCTAGTTTTTAAATATATTTTTCGATGTATTTTTTAACATAAACTGATAGTATGGAAATATGGAAATCACAAAAATTTTCGGCTGTAATTTTGAAGCTTGGAATCTGTGAAATTCATGGATCGAATTCCATTATATATGCCATACTATATTCATATTATTGTATTTTTTTCGAAAGAATAAGAATCAAAAGCTGTTAGCGATAAAAGGGAATAAGTAAACATCCTCGTATTGGGGGAGTTTTCCCTCGTGAAAAATACGCTGAATATCAATGGTAAATCTAAGGGAACGGTGATTTTTTCATTTGTTTTGGACTTTTTAGCTGAACTGAAGCCTAGTGAAAAGGCCAGTGGATTATTCTCTGGGGTATTTAGATACTACATCCTCACAATAATTTTTTTCTAATTTTGGAAGAAAAATAATAAAATTCCCGACTCCTGCAAGAAAAACAGGTGGCCAAATTGTGAAATAATTTGAATAGAATAAAATGCTTTTGAGCTAAGAATTGATAGGACTTAAAGCATATTTTTGAAATATTTTAACTACTATTTTAACTACTATGACTTTCAAGGAAAATAAGGTGATTTTTAGTATTGAATGCACGTTTTTTTTCATGCCTGGTATATTGTTGTTGCCTCCTAGCAATCAGTCAAAAAAAAAAAAAAAAAAAACACCCAAAGCACCTGTGTCATACCGGAAGTAATTGTTTTCCCCTTGATGCGGGGGGACCCTCCGTCCAAAACCGCACATCCCTCCTTAGTAGTGATAATAGCTACTGTAAAAACTGAATCTGACAACATTTAGTGTATCGGAATGCTTAACTTAGAACATGAGCCCAACAACAGGAAACATAAAAGATATATAAAGATGGGTAGAAAAATGGTAAGACACCATTTGAATTGGAGAAAACTTCAAGAAGTGTACTTTACAAACGAGGAAAGAGTCTATCATGAAAAGTAAGTATGTCTTATTGAGCATTTCATTGTATTGACTTAAAAATTAAGTAGAATCTATCGATTCCAAAACAAAGTACAAATGTTCTATTTTTTGGGATGAATCTAAACTGGCGTTTTTAGTCCTTCGCCGTAGTTAAGAAATGAAGAACTACGGCGAAGGACTAAAAACGCCAGTACAATTTCAATTTTGTTAAAAATTATGTTTAAGTTCTTATTTGGCAATTGGATGAAGAATCTTCATTTCTTAACTACGGCGAAGGACTAAAAACGCCAGTACAATTTCAAATTTTGTAAAAATTATGTTTAAGTTCTTATTTGGCAAATGGAAATGTTAATGTTACCGACACTTTATAGTACTCTCATTTGACGAGGTCGGAAATAACGTAACTGCCAAATACACAACATAGTAGTAATGTAGAAGAATACAAAAGTAAATGGTTGATGGAAATATTTCCCTTCATTTTTCAGAATTCCTTACAGTGTTGATAACGATCATCCTAGCTTTCTTCATTCAACAATGTCCAGGACAGTCATGTCAGGATTCGAGCCCCAATTCCAATCTACCTATACAGATAAAAATCTGCTACGAGGAACTTTACAAAAAGGCCAGCTTCCTGATCAGTAATACTCTGTTTGCACACAAGAGACTGGTAAGTCGCTTAAAGAGTTTTGAATTCAAAATCAAAAATGAGCACTAGATCTTTTTTTTCACCTAATAAATATGAGACAGATTCTCAGAATAATTTCTAAAATCCTTTGGCAAAATTTCAAGCATATATACCGAGGTATTAATATATTTTGATATGTCAATCTCTTGAATATTTTTAGTTCAATCTTTCGAAAAGTTAAAAGACTTTGAAATAAAAAATCCACCGATTGATGCCAATACGTGATCAAAATTTATCATTTACCGGGTGTTGATTGCAAATCAAGTTTAATTCGTTTCTAAATACATAATTATACTATCCATTCTAGTAAATTTCGTAGTTTTATAGAGAATGTTTTAATCTGATTTTCCTCATGCATTGCGTTATAGACATCGACATATAACATCAATGGATACGCACCATGCTTTGCAAATCTGAACATCAAGAAAGCATTGTTGAAAGGAATGAAGTTAACTAACAAGAATTTGACAGTAAGTACCTGAGATTTATTCGATCCCTGTACACCGCACAACATGCGAGTAAAGCTTGTTAATTAGATCTCTCTCTTGATTTGAGTGATTTTCTTCGGTTTTTCTCGACCTGTGACATGGCGCAGAATGCCTATTGTTTTACGGACATATTCAAATTAGGCGCGCTGAAACAAAAGCATCCCAATAGCGCATTGTTATTGGTTATTGCCGTCACGTGAACTGCATATGACTCAAACAGAATATTTAGTATCTTGTCAATCATCTCATGATTGACAAGATTCTTGTACTTTTATGGCATAGGGTATCTTAATACGAATACGTATCGAATACGGCATCTTATAGTTTACTCGTTGCCAAGAAACTATAAACAATCCAAACAACACTTATGATTCTAGTGATTCATACTATCTACTAATCTATAAGATTAGACTCATACTGGAATACGGCATCTTATAGTTTACTCTGCTAAGAAACTATAAACAATCCGAACAACACTGATGGTTCTAGTGATTCATAGATCTAGTAATCTATAAGATTAGACTCATACTCCAATACGGCATCTCATAGTTTATTCGTTGCCAAGAAACTATAAACAAATGAATCCAAACAACACTCATGATTCTAGTGATTCATACTATCTAGTAATCTATAAGATTAGACTCATACTGGAATACGGCATCTTATAGTTTACTCGTTGCCAAGAAACTATAAACAATCCAAACAGCATTCATGATTCTAGTGATTCATAGATCTACTAAGAGTAAACTCATACTGGAATACGGCATCTTATAGTTTACTCGTTGCAAAGAAACTATAAACAAATGAATCCAAGCAGCACTCATGATTCTAGTGATTCATAGATCTACTAAGAGTAAACTCATACTAGAGATTTCCGATTTAGCGGATTATAGGCGGAATAGGCATATACTAACGGAATAGGTACATCGCGTAGCTGATGCGTTGTGAATTCAGTCAAACCGTTGAATAGGTGCCGTAAACTAAATCAAACTAACTTCTGAATCGTCTTTGTATTTATATAGGGTATTTTTTTTCCGATTTCTCGTCAACGAGCATCCCTATCCTCTTTATCCTGAAGGACCTCTCAATCCCTGGGCCCCGAGCTTCACTGCATGTTAATCGTAGCTACCAAGAAATGAGTCTGACTTTCCACTTAATGACAAGAAAACTATTTTAATAATTTGTAGTCAGCTACAAGACAATAATACTGAATATTCCATTCTTCATCAGACAGATACAAAACGTAATTGCTACAATTAAGACAAATAAATATTCTAGTCTTCATCAGACAGATATCATGTTAGCATGTACATATACGTACAAAACGTAACTGCCACAAAAGACAAATAAATATTCTAGTCTTCGTTAGAAGACACCAAACCATGAATAGCCCTCCAGCTTGCCAAAGCTTTCTTATGCTCTCGAGCAGCAGTTTGAGCTGACTCGAGAACACCAGGGATTGCATCCAGCAAGCGGTCAAGTCTATCCTCTCTCATCACTTTTTGTCTTTTGCTAGACTTGTTCTGCGGCTTCACTGAAGTTCTTTTCCTAAGATAAAAACAACACATGAAAACCACGTCTTACAAGCCATATTTAAGAATTTGAGCACAAATTATTACAAAATATTAAATTATTATCGAATTACCTATCTTCCTCTTTCTCAAGTTCCCTTCTATTGTTGATCTTCTTGAGAATTTCTGTCGAGTCGTCATGCTGTAGGTTTTTGTCATCCACGTCAACCACATACTTCGTTTCCCTAGTATTAATAGCCTTACAAATTTCTGCAATTTCTTGTTTAGCACTTTCCTCGCTGCTAGATTGAGAAGACTCGTATTCATCATCAATTATTTTTGATGTTGATGGTGTTTCCCGCTGCGTTTTGTCTGTTGACGCGGTATCGTCATTCCTATAAGAATAATTTTATATTATTATTCTTTTAACTTACGGAAAGCACTTTGCACCTGTTTAATAATTGATTGTACCTTGTAAGTAGAGCGTTGTTGAGCAGTTTAGAAGCTCGTTTTCTTAGGTGCTCTTGTAAAGCCTTGCAAGCGGACTTATCCTCGACCAAATACTGGTCTCCTGCTTCTCCCATCACTTCTGCGTGTCGTCTCATGTAGCTCAACACGCTTTTCCTCTCTCTCCCACATGTATTTACAGCCTGAAGAATGAGAATATCCTCCAGTTCTGTATAATTTCTTCTTGCTTTTCTTTGTTTTTTCACGTTTTCCATCGTGTTCAATGTTCTTGTACGAATGATGAAAAGAGTGCCTTGCTAGCAAACGTGCCCACGTGCGCTAAGTGTGAATGTTATCAACCTTCTTGTGTTTCCTAATTATGTTTGTGTTTTGTTTCCTAATTATGTTAATAATAATGCATACATTCTAAGTGCACGCACGCTTTGACAAGTTGTAGCAAATTATTTGCATATCTTCGCCTTTGTAAAAGTTTATAGGTATTTATTAAGTTCAAAACAAGTAATGGATGTTCCTCCTTTCCCAACCTTTGTTGTGATGACGCTGTTGTCTGTGGTTACAGTTGTAAAACTTGTGCTCCAAAGATCACCACGCCTAGTTCCTCTATTTCCTACCCATGTTATAGGGAATCTGCTCATAGCACTTCTTATGCTGGTCTCTATAGTACCAACAGGGAGATTTAACCTCTTAGCCCGACTTCTTGGCAATCAGCTTCTTCACCGCCAAAACAATGGCATCGATATTTATCGTTTAGTACGGAGCTACCCACGCGTTTTTTGTACATGACCGGGGAAACACCTGAATCCTTTGATGCTATTATACGAAGAATAGCCGTAGACGTTACTCTTCCAAGACATACACCTCGAGTACCAGCAACTAATAGACGAAGAGCTTGCAAACTTGACGTCACAAACAGATTCCTCATGGTGGTTATGTGGCTAAGGCAATACCCGAAACTGTACGTCCTCGCATTCATCTTTAGAATAAGCAAAAGTACCGTTGCTGAAGAAATCTATCATATCGTTCCAATTCTGTTTGTCCGCTATCAAACTTTTATCACATGGCACTCTCTAAGGGTTTGGAGTAACTTTCTGGACAATCTGCCACATTTTTCAAACGCTGTAGGTATGATAGACGCCACGACAAACAGAATTCAAAGACCATCTGGCCCAAGACAAGCAGAGTTTTATAGAGGCGACAAGTAATACCACTTTATAAGTACGCAAATAGTAATCGATGCAGACGGATTGATAGTACTACTTGTAGCTGGGTATGTTTGTAGACTTGTCTAAGTTTAAGATAGTGATGAATGGATGGATGGATGGATGGATGGATGGATGGATGGATGGATGGATGGATGGATGGATGGATGGATGGATGGATGGATGGATGAGTGAATGAGTGAATGAGTGAATGAGTGAATGAATGAATGATTATGATGGTCATAACGATATGGTTTACCCTGACACATTTGTTTACTACTGAAAGATAAATGCATACATTTTTCAGTTTTCCAGGGCGTATGAACGATGCAGAAACATTCAGACGACTTCCTGCTATAGGACACAGGAGAATAAGAAATCTTCCACAACGAGCAAGGCTGCTTGCTGATGGGGGATATGCTAACCGCACTCCTCTCATTACACCAAGACGTATTGCCCACAACAGAAGACAGCGAGATGCTAACAGGGCCCTGAGATCACTTCGTATCCGAGTGGAGCACACTATTGGTTCTCTTAAAGTATATTCGGCTTCCTCAGACATCATTCGTCACATGAGACCGTTCCAATCCATCGTAGTAGCAACCTGTGGATTTCTTGCAAATCGAAGGAGACTAATTCTTAGAGGACTGTAGGAAAGGGAATATCAACTCGTTTCTTTACATAGACTGATTTCCCCCTAACGATACAATTTGTGGAATATTCGAGAAACTTTGATAACGTTTCGTCAACCTCTTTCTTTCCAAAGACTTTGCTTACAAGTGTAACTTGGATTTTTCATTGTAGATTTGAGAACACTGAAGTATGAAGGCCGATTTACACAGTACAACGTTTGCTTACGAGTGTCGCATGCAATCTGCTTACGCCATCCTTACAACATGGCTACCACTGTCGTATGCGATTGTTGTAGGGTTTTAAATAATGTCTTAAAATCCTCAGTGGTAGCCGTGTTGTAAGGATGGCGTATGCAGATTGCATTAACAATTTTAGTCGATATAATACATGTTCGTCAGCAAAAATAATTTGTTTATTTGTTTGTTGAGTATAGACTGATTGTGTACTCATATCAACAAACCGTATTTTAGTTCAAAAAGGTCATATAAAACAGTACCAGTTCAGAATATGAAGTAAAAAAATAGTGCTCGTTAAGCAATAGAAAACAAAAAATTTACTGAGTTAACCTATATTCTGGGTAGCATGAGTATCAGGCTCTCCGGGAGAGGGGAAAGAGAGAGCCGGCTTCCTTCCCTTCTCTCCCCCTCCCCCTCGGAAGGCCTGATACTCAGGCTATATTCCGGGTGGATTAATGAGCGTGGAATATACTGTCGCTAATCCGCTAAATCGGAAATCTCTACTCCAATACGGCATCGTATAGTTTACTCGTTGTCAAGAAACTATAAACAAATGAATCCAAACAGCACTCATGATCTCTAGTGATTCACAGATCTAGTAAGAGTAAACTCATACTGGAATACGGCATCTTATAGTTTATTCGTTGCCAAGAAACTATAAACAAATGAATCCAAACAGCACTCATGATTCTAGTGATTCATAGATCTACTAAGAGTAAACTCATACTCGAATACGGCATCGCATAGTTTATTCGTTGCCAAGAAACTATAAACAGTCCAAACAACACTCATGATTCTAGTGATTCATACTATCTAGTAATCTATAAGATTAGACTCATACTCGAATACGGCATCTTATAGTTCATTCGATGTCAAGAAACTATAAACAAATGAATCAAAAACATCACTCATGATTCTGCTGGTTCTTTAGCGAAAATGTACATATGGATCACTTGAGGCAGTGAGGAGACGGAGCTTAGTTCTCTTTTCTATGAATAATAATGAACCATGTTCACCAAAATCCTCATTAAAATCTTTAGATGAAAATGGATACTATTAAACAAAATAGTTTAATAATGATTTTGGGCTTGTTGCTGAATATACAAGAGATTCTTTAATATTCAGGTCGCAAGCGTCAACATTTCTTCATATGAGACAAGTAAATTTTAGTTCAAAAGTTGCCTACATATAAAATTTCTTAAAAATTACCGGTTTTCGAAGGCAAATGGATACTATTTATGTCCTTCTAATTTCTGTTTTTTAACTGTGAAGTATTACTTTGATATTTCAACTTTAGTTTTCAAGTCGCAAGCCCGGTATTTTGTAAACGCAAGTCCAAGAAAAGTTGTCTTGTATTAACGTGTCTGTCGCAAAATTGACTCATTCTTTTGTAAATCGAGTCAAAATTTTCAAACTTCCCGCGCGCTTCAGTGATTACGAGCGTATGCAAATGAGGCGGCAAAGGCAATATGTCCGGGCATTCTGCGCCATGGTTAGTCGTGCCCTAAATTTGATTTGCCCAGAGGTTGTTTCAGTGTTTGATCTGTGAGTCGGCTATTCCTTGACTTTGATCAGCCCAGTTTTCGATAAAATTTGAATGTTTGAATTACCTTTCTAAATGTGATGGAATCCTGAAACACACTTTGGACCGATCTAACTCACATGACGTGCATGTAATCTCGAGTGGTTTTTCCTTCTAATTTTTGAATATCTAAATCACTAACAAATAAGAGAAAACTCAAAGGGCTTGGCTTGGTATTTCAGCTTGTTTTACCACCTCCTCATATCCGATAGATTGGACCAGGAATTCCTTTTTTTCCGATAAGGATTTGCGCAACTTTAAATTTTGTGCCTCGCCTGCGCCGGCGATGGAGAGGTGTTTAGTCGAAACTTTGATCATTTGCTCGTGTTATATAAAAAATATCTGGATTAGGTTTTAGGTAAACTAAAATTTTCTACTGGCTTTTTAACATTAAAAAAAAAAAAAAAAAAATCAAAACGGTGCAAAGAGTATACGGCTCAACACAAATAGATTGTGGAGAAAGTTCTCTCTCAGGGTCCCACATTGATCCTTATGATAAATGTTTAGGCTGATTTAAATGATGGTATTTGACCTTCCTTTAGAGATTTCAGTTAGCTAATGTCATGATTTGTTCCGCCACAGACGTCTCAGTCACTCAAGTTAAACAAGGACTTACTGAATGCGTTAATCACCACCCTGAAATCGAATTCCGCCAAGGTCAGTGGCACGCTTCCTCTTATTAAGACGGTTCTTAAGGATTCTATGGCAATGACCAACCTATTGGATGCGGTTCTTAATAAGGTAAGTACTAAGCTCAGCTATTTTATTCAGCCCTGAAACAACCGATTCTAAGACGAGAAAAGTTAACTCAAATTTAGCGTGTTGGATGTTGGTTGAAAGAAGAAAACCTAACCTCGCCTAACCTCGTATTCAAGTGCTTGAGGATAAATTTATGCGGGTTAAACGAAGGTTTACCCAATGTTAGCCCATTTCAGACCACGTGTTACTTTCTAGAGAAAAAGATTTTTTGTTTGAACTATATCCATATTCATGTTTATCATATGACCCGTATCTTCCCGGGCGCGCGCTATTAGAAAAAAACCCGGGAAAATGGCGTGAGCAGGGCCGTACGGCTTTGAGCGAGCAGGGCCGTACGAATCTGTACGGCCCTGCTCGAATCCTGCGACCATATTGACATAATTTGCAACTTTTGAAATATTTTTTAAATTTAGAGTCATATGATAAAATGCTTATTGACTGAGTTAGGTCGGGCCGTACGGGAAAATATTTGGCTCTCTGTCATTTGTACGGACCTCCGCGCTGCGCTCGGTCCGTACGGCTTCACCTCGAGCCATGCAAATATTTTCCCGCACGGTTCTCCCACTTAGTCAATAAGTACATAGTATTCTCATGTATTATGTGAAAAAAAAGTTATTATTGGGAATGTAGTGGTCTGTTATGGGAAAACATGGCACCAAGACAAAACAGGTACTTAAATCTATTCGTAGTAAATTAAATAACTAGCAAGATAAAATCCTGGTTTTCTTCTAATTTAAGGTCCAAAGACTGCAACACCAAAGTGGCAGGACAACCGCAACAACGACAGCATCAGGCATGCGCACGCCTATCAAGTCCGCTGCCCAGCTAATGACACCCAACCAGATTGTCAGAGACATTATCTGCCGGATTGAGAGACTTAATGCATTCGCTTTGGAAATGCAAATAACGTTTTTTAACATGTCAAGGTCTAGTTTTTAAAAGATACATATAATGTATCAAAATGTCATATTATAATAATAGGAGATAAGTTTTGCTGTATCAGCAAATTATATTACTTTATTTTTGATTTTTTGTTAGAACTTAGTTTATTATTGTAACTTTTCTCAGTTATATTATTGATATTAGTCATTGATTGTTCTTTATCTATTAATATTTAACTTAAAATTCAATTTTCGGAAACGAGTTATGTGAATACGGCCAATGCTGCAAAAAAACAAAAAAACAAAAAAAACAAAAGAAAACAAAAGAAAACAAAAGAAAACAAAAACAAAAACAAAAAACAACAAAAAAACAACAAAAAGACGAGGACTCGAACCTATGAACCTTGGCGATGCTTAAAAGACAACGTCAAATAGTATTAAATTATTGATAACTATTTATAAGTTAACAATTTTTGACTAAATACTTTTGATTCTTAGAATTTCGTCAGGCCTTAATATTCCAAATAATATATCGTTATAAATTACATTTACTATTAGTTATAATCTAAAGAAAAATAGTTGATATTTATTGCATATGATTAAGCTAAATATTGGTATAAGCTTTTCTTATCATTATTAAAGCTAGAAGAAAAATGTACTAGAAACATTTTGCATTAAAGCATTTACTCAGATTTCTCTTGTATTGACTGTAATAACTAATAACAGCTAAGACGGAAAAAAAAAAAAAAAAAAAAAAAAAAAAATCACGAAAATATTTTAAAAACACAATAATAAAATGTAGTGAATGTAATAATGTTAGTAGTTTTAGACAAATAAAGTTGAATTTAGTCGCAAATGAGGATTTCTTGGGGTATTCTTGTGATGTTATTCCAATTGTTTCCATTATAATGTTATTTTTAATTATTTCTTTCTCTACCTACATAAATAAGTATTGAGAAAGTAAAACAATACGATTAAAGAAGCATACAGTCACATATTTCATAAAACATTAAAAAATATATGAAAAAATCAATAGTGCGGGGCTGAGTAAAATGTCACTCGAAAAAATCTTTGTAAAAAACTGGAAAAAAACTTTTCATTAAATATATTTCATTAGGTATGGAAATAATGCAACTTTCCTTTCCTTTCCTTTCCTTCAAAGCCATGTGCCGCAACTTTTTACAGTTACATCAATTCTACCGTGATAGCCACATACAAAGGACTAAATTCCATTAATTTAGCCGTCTAAATTTCGATGATTTTAAGAATGGACGACGCTTAGTCTTGCTAATGAACACCGGCTCGAAATATATTATTATTATAAATTATTGTTACTATTTTGTATAAATAACTAAAGGCTTCTACATTATTTGCAGGGTATTACATCTCTTTTATCTTATTATCATCTTTACATTTAGTTTGTTTATTTTCTAATTACTTCATTCGGAACATAAGGACAAGCTAGGCTTGAATACCAGCACTATAATATTTTGAAAGCGAAATAGAAATACGGCGAGATAAAGATAAAATTGGGAGCGAGTAAAAGAAGTGAATCAAATGGATGAATAAATAAATAAACAGATAAATTGCTGCACAATAGAAAAAACGGAAGTCATGAAATTTCCATAAGAAACACTTAATGGTTTTCTTCTCAATATTTTTACCTATGTTAAAATATATAGTCGATATACACAGTGCAGAATATCTTCAGTTCCAAAATTACCAGTTACTTTTGTCAGCAAATGAAGAAATTCCCCAATTCGAAAAACAGCGATATTTCTGATGACGATTTTTGAACCCCTCGGTGGGATACTAATGGAGCTACCAATGAAGAGTCATCATATCTCATGAATAATTACATCTTACTCCTAGCACCCTTTCAGATAATTCAGTACTTGAAGATCGACACAAGAGTCTAAAAATCTTTCTTGAGGAGTCGACATCGGCAAGAGTTCAACTCACCACGAAGCGAGTAAGCCAGGAATCAATCAAATATCATGCATAGCCATATCGCTGCTGTCAATTTTTGTCGCGAACAAGGTAAGTTGTCCTTAAGACTTGTGGGTTTTAATACCATTCTTCAGCACTATCAGTATAGTTTTAAAATGCTTCGCAAATCTTAACAAACGACCCGGCACTTGTGCTCTTCAGTAGACTTCATGAGTTCTAAATTTCCATACATCCTATTTCATAATTCCCGCGCGATGTATAGAAATGTTTTAAGATTTAAAAAATTCGCTCCTAAACCGACCTGGCGGAAAAAGACATTTTCTAGTAAAATCTACGGGCAAGAACACCTGAAAATGAAATGATGAATTATGTATTTAGAAACAAACGCATATCTCCTAATGCTTGAAAGGTTTATGAGTGAGTATCTCTTGACATGAATCGAGATGTTGCGAGCTTTTGGAATGAGTGCCGTTGCCTGATCTATTTGAAGAGTTCTCCGAAGCGCTTTCTATAGCCGAAGATAACAGAATAAATTTTAATATTGACACTGGATATCGTTTCAAAATGACAACAAATAGTGATTTATCGGTACAAAAGCATTCATATATAGCGGGTTTTACTTTGCCAACTGAAATACTGGAATAACAAGGGTTGAGATGTTTTTCGTTTTGCGGTAACACTTCAATGCTAAGTTCTAGTTGACATTACTTTATGTAATTGTAAGGCAGTTTTCAAGTATACTCTGTTGCTAGAAAGCGGCACAGTGGGGAGTATAATATTCCTTTTATTTAGTGAAGAGTTTGACAATCCGTCGAATGACTGTATAGGAATTGGTTACTACAATCCGAGAAAAAGAAAGAGAGAGGAAGTTTGTGTTTTAACTTTCTATTGTTAGGCAGAAACATTTCCATCCTACGAAAACGGAGTGACATAAAAACTTCATTAAAACACTTCCATCTTCCATCTGCTTTGTAATGGAATCAAAACAATGGAAAGCGAGTTTTTTTGGTCATAGATTTATTGTTTGTTATGTGAAAATGCGTTAAGACTGTTAAACATTTTATGTTATTGAAAAATCGCATTTTCCCCCGGTCAGAAACCATCTTAAAATGATGCAACTTCGTAACCTTTCTTATCTAAATATGCTCTGTGTTATTCTTATTTGTAAAGATGTTGTTTGGTAACGTTACTATATCGGGTTAATTAAAGTTTACTAAATCCACCGGCAAAAACGATTGGAGTAAGAAATATATGCAAAAGCGAATAGCATTAACCGCGTGGGATTTAATGATTGAAATTATAGGGCTTAATTAATGGTACAAGTCACTACCACCAGAGGGAAACATCTTAATAACAAAAACAAAATAAACGTACATTGAATAAAATTGAATGAATCAAAAGCCATTTGCAGTTCAGAAACGGGCATTGATAATTACACGACTTTTAGAGTAACCATTACTTTATTTCCGCCATGCAAGATTCTTGGTGGCGTTAATGGAAAATAGAAATATAATGGCAGATAATGCTACCGGTAAAAAAAATATTGCAATAACAATAATAAAACCTTTGATGGTGTTAAAAATAACAGCATCGTTACTACTAAAGTCTGCCTTACACAGAGTTACATTAAGAAAAAAATCGATAACTACTAAAGAATCTTATGTATTCGAGTTTGTTTGTTTCATCTCGGCTTATAGCTGTGATCCACCTCGATCGCCTTTCTTCTGACAAATATTTAGCTTCTTCCCCTTGACTAGTAACGATAGAAGGTACTCTTGCAAAATAAACTCCTTTATCTCTTCCACTTTTCGATGCGCAGCCAACAATCATACATAAAACCATCTTCACACTCAAGACGCTCTTGGTTTGTTTACACTTTTGGTACACCAATATGGCGGCTAGCAACGGTTGTCAAGTGATTTGGTCACGTGCGTGAAAACGATCTATTCCATTTGAAAAACTACCCGCTCTTAGTTCGAATGGGTTCATACTTGCTACTTTTACGAAGCAAAGCGGTAAATCGTAAAGTAACTATACCTAGTTTCTAAGTTCATCTGGAAGCCGGAGGCTGGCAATAATACTCTGTCTAAACATAGTCAATACCCCTCATTAAATATGGTCTAAACTAACAGGTAATATATACAGTCCTTTGACTAAACGTTGTCGTTGATCGGATCATTCCTACGCGCCTAGACCGAAAAGGATAACGGGTAAATTACCCAGAACTTGTGTCATCCAAACTGCTCGCCAGTTTAAATCTTCGCCGTATGCTCGAGGCATGGTTTTAGCAAATTAAATGGGATCGAAAAAAGCGAGCTCAAGACGTGTTAGATAACATATGCGCAGCTAGTAACTGTCAATTAATTATCCCCATGATACTGTTCGGTCTAGGAGCGTAGGGATGAAGCCGATCAAACGACAACGTTTAGTCAAAGGACTGTATATCTACTTGGCATGCAAACAACCTCTAAGCTGACAGTAAGTCAGGGACGCCCAAGGTAAAGAGGTCTGTTTAGCAAGGTTGATAGTAAGGTTTGAGTTCAACTTCTATTTGAGAGATGTTGGTGGCCTAGACTGTTAATACAATTCCTCTTTTCCATCCATACTCAGTCGAGTCGTGTTTTTCCCCTAACTTGATCGCGCGTGTCGCTTCAAACTTGTCCCCACGCCCCGCGCGACCAGAATAGGGCGGCCAAAAGTGACCCGACTGATAACAGTTTATTGGTAGCCAAGCACTGAAATCATTTTAATGACAAAAGTGGTGGTGATGATGATGAATTAAGATTAAGCGAGGGGGTGGGAAGATGTTATAAATGAACACTAAAACAAGATTCCAAATAAAGTGGATCGAATCCTTTGGGGGTAAGGAGGAAGGAAAATTGACACTCTCACCCTAAGGGGGAGTAGAGGGGATAGCATAATGGTCATTAGCAAACGTATGACCAATATAAGTGATGGAGCACTTAAGGTTCTAAAACGATCGTCATGACAACCGGCCGCGACTTACTTTTCTTACCAACAATTATTGTATAATGCTCGCTATCGCTATTGATTCGGATCTCACGCACGGAAATTCGTGCTAAAAAAATGTAGAGCTACACGGTAATTAAGCCGTATCTTTAACGTATCTCTGCGGGCTTCAAGTACAACGTCTGCTAGGTTCTCACGTGAAATGTTTTCTCATTTTACAGTTAAACACAAAGGTAAGTAGGTGTATATGCTTCAGTGAAGGTTGCATTATATACATGCAGCATACATGTGTGAACCGATATCAATAAGAAAGCCAGCCTTCTGCATCTCGGATCGGCTTCCTGGGGATAATCGCCTAAAGGAGAAAGGGAAAAATGACTGAGTAGCTTCTGGGGTAATCGAAAACTAGCTTAAGGGATGGTCAAATTCGAACTGAAGAAAACACATTGATATTATAGTTAATCGCTAACTAATTGGTTAAGATTCACAAACATTATTTCGTACAATTTTTCGTGATTAAGGAAATAAAAATAATATAATAAAAAAAGGAAAAGAAAGGTAATGCTATAGAACAAGAACAAACAAAAAACAAGGGAAGCCAGCCCATTCGAAGATCAAAAAGAAAGCGAAATAATAGCAAACTAAAAAAAGAAAACCTGCACTACAAAATGATTATGAGATATAGGAACAGTAAGAATACTGTCGATTTTAGAGAACATCTAAGACAACTTAAGATCGCACCGGCTTTAGAACAGGTCTAAAGTACTTCTGAATATCAACCACACTTCCTAGGTACTGTTAATCCAGGTTAATCTAATCGTCTTACAAAGGTAAAAAATGAACTAGTGCTGAGAATGTTTGCAGTGAGAACACCCGAACCAGGTTATTATTTCCTGAACTTTCTTCTTTTTTAAGCCCTCTATAGCTAAAATGAAGCATCGAGTGTTCAAATAAACCGAATGAGAAAAATAAATCTTATTTCCCATTGATTGGCTCAAGGGATGGCTTAAAGCATTTTTATTTAAAAAATCGAAGTTTTCACGGTTAGAGTGACCTCACTTTAAGCTATTTCTCTTGATTTTTTGTCTTGATTTTTAATTTTTTTAAATTTTTGCTCGTGTAGCTTTTTGCTAGTCTATTCTTTCAATACCAAATGTATTGCAAGTATAAACGGAGGAAAACAAACATATTAAAGAGAAGAGTATAACCACGCCGGAACTGTGAGAATGAGATTGTGCACGTTAAAAGACAGCTGCATAACAATCGATAAATAAGGACCATTAGGTCGCCCCTTAAGAGAATTACCTACTCCATTTACGAAATATTATCTAACATTTATTCGAGGGTTGTGGTACACAAAACGTGCCTGCAAGATATATTGCTTTTTAGAAACCGTTGCATTACTAAATATTGAATAATTGTACTGATGTAATTACGACTCTTATCAGTTAGGTATATAGCCACAAATCTAGCTACAGGTCAATATCTTGACAATGATTTAATTCATTTGATTCGAGAAAATTGTTTTTAGTGTTGACAACTACAGCTATGAAGGGGTTGCTACAATTATCACATTTAGGCAGCGCACAATTACTTCGAGTAAGAAATGGGAAATGAATGCTTCAGTTTTTGTTACAAAAATGATTATCTTTAGTAAAAGGGTAATTTCCATGTAAATTTGATCTGCAAAGCCAGCCAAGAAAGCAGGTGCTTGGTTAGATGTCAAATTGAAATTCCTAGATTCTCTTTGAATTCTGTGACAGGGTTATGGTAATAGAGAAACAAAGACCTGTTCACAGCTTGTTAATTATTCAACAGGCAGGTTTAGAGCCTTAGCTTTGCAAGAATCCGCAGTTATAAAAGGAAGTGAAGTAGCAACGTGGATGCTCGACAAGTCCTCAAAAATGGGTTAAAATGGGTGCCGGCGGGACCAAAATTATGTTCCAAGGTAAAATAACTTTTAAGAAGGTTTCAGAGCACTTTAAAAATTATCAATTGAAATATTTGCGATCAGGAACGTTTCGGTGATGGTAGTATGCAGTATCTAGAAAGCACCTGCTTGCTGCAGCTAACGAGAAGTCTCACGCAGCCAGCTAGGATTTGTGTTCATCTTTTAATATCTGATTTTCAGAATGAATGATAGATGCTAGGAATTCGATAAAAAAAATAAAACTACGAAAATAATGCCACTATGGTGAACAACTGGACAGAGAAGCGTAGGAAATAGGATTGAAAACAAATAGCGAAAAGGAAAACTTTCAACTCACTCAGCATTGAGTTGTATTTCTTGTTTCGAAAGCTGCTTCATGTACATTTATACCCGGCTATAGCGAATGTACTATTTATCAAACCTAAAACACTGCATGAACATACGACTAATTTTTTAAAAACAAATGAATTTTTGTCAATTTTATTAAGAAACAGGCAAGTGACAAAAACAACCCTGGGATAAGCTGAAATCGATGTAACATTATCACAGAGTACTCGAAGTCGATTTATTTTCTGAAAAGCATAGTGTTATGTATAACTTTTTTTTATAATAAGGAAGTAGAATTGAGTAGGAGTTTTTTTCACAACTTGGTTCAAATTGGAAAGGCTTCATAATGAAAGATATCCAAAGCGTTCACTGAAGACCTGACCAACAGGGTTCAACACTATAAACAATCAATTGAATATTTGAATACACTCAGTTTTTAGGTATAATATTTTAAAAGTTCTTGCAAAAAAACTTTCGGTCATGGCTGGAATTTAATAACATCCAAACGACGAAATGTGTACAGGAGTAGCGCGATATGTCATTATAAGCAAACAGTCGGACGCATTTAGGAATGATTGCGGTTGTTGTGGTCAAAACAAACTTCTCAATACAGGCAGACATCTATAAACACTCGTGAAATCTTTCAGTATACTGTGATATAGTTAAACTATTTTCGATTTTGGCATTACTTGAGCAATACAGAATAGAACTACTTATAACTATGACTTTCTATTTTCCTCGAGTGCTTCGTTTGGGTTGTTGAAAAAGCCGGGGCTACGACAACTTTCATAGTTAAATCCTATTACGATTGTTTTGTCAGTCAAAAAATGGAAAACTGGCAAATCTCCATGTAAACAGTGGCTCAAGCGGTGCCAATATTTCTCGTGAAATTTCTAGTTGAAAAGAAAAACAAAATACAACATCGTTATTTGAATATTTATGCGTAGGAGTATATTGTGCGTAGGATGAAGTGTTGAATATTCGAGAGCAAAAAAACTAAAGCAATTAAATCTGTCAGCCAATCATTCAATGAATTAGTCTGGATAAGAACTCTTGATGAGTGTTCGCTTTTCCCACTCATAAAGAGAGGTCCAAAGAGTGCTTAGTACTTTACAAAGACTGGTAGAAAATCTCTACTCTAATGGTTGGTTGGTCGAGGTAAATCCTAAGTCGCCCCATTTAGTCATTTTCTTTCTGAAAAAGTCATGCTTAATGACAGGAAGGAATTTTCCAATTTTATAACAATGTATTTAATAGCTGTTTTTTTCCATAAAAAACGCACCGAATACTCTTTCTTCTAATTGGTATATCTTTATACTCGCCGGTTCACAACAACAAAATAGTCAATTTCGTATAGAAGATTTTAAGCCACACTTAATAGGAAGCAAGTTTTAATCTTGGGAAACGATATTTGTGTATTGTGCGGGTACCAAATTCGCGTGAAAAAAAAAAAGAAGATTGTAATCGATTTTAATTAGAATTTTTTCGCGGGTTTGTATCTTTCTTTATAATATCGTCTTTGTTTATCTTCTGTGTGGAATCTACTATACTCTATGTGGTGTGTCTTTGCTATGAGTCTTCGGTCATATTTAGTAAAACCAGACAAAACAAGTTTTACGAGTTTTTTAGATGAAACCATGTTGTAGATATGGGCTTTCTTCCGACGTTTAGTGGAATACCGCAGTTATCCGCCTTGGGTACAATTAGTGGCTTGCAACCATTCATAATGAAACTAGTGAAGAACGCCTAATATTGGCGCCCGGCCCTCCTTTGATGGTACATATGATAATTTTGCTTTGATTATTTTCTTTATTTTGTTTAGTTTTTCTCGCTGATTGCTTCAAGCAAAATCAATAAAACTCGGATATTTTACGTGTTTCTTAATTTTGTATTCAGTCATTCCATAGTGTTAGAGTATAAACGAAATAGACTATTGGCATATCCTGTATTCTCATTGGTTACGTTGCTAAAGATCTACTCATGAGTGACAAGCCCCGTAGTACATATTGAGGAATTCTTTTTGGAACGACAGCGTTTACCAAGCTTATGCAGGTTTATATGGGCTCTGAAGTGAAAAAGGCGAATCTAGAACTGGTTTTTGGAAAACAAGGGGGAGGGGACGGGAGAGGGACGCAAGCCGTCGCAAGCAGACGCAACTCCAAGCTAGTTCATGTTCTCAATAAGAAAAAAAGCGATGCAAACGCAAGATTGTTTATTACTTGCGTTGGCTTGCGCTTGTGCTTATGGTTGCTTCGGCTTGCGTCGCTCTTGAGAACCAGTCTTTATAAAAATAATAAAGTTAATCTGTATGACACTAATATCTTTCGAGGTGAACAGTGCGAATTTTGAGTGAATGTTATCAGTGAAATACGCCTTTCTAACGTACAAAGAAAGATTGACCAAAAACCGCGAAAGAGCGTGGGCACCAAATCTGGAAACCAAGCCGGCGCAATCAATTTTGTCTCAAAATTCAGAAATATAAATGCGGAACGAGCTCATGATCTTTGAACTTCACCAGGAACGACATTCAGTCTGCAAACAAAACCTTTGCCTGTGCGTGTGTGCATGCCCTACTGAAATCTCCCAGGGCCTACAGAAAATTCCAGGGCCTATATTTTGGTCTATTATATATCTCAGGGACTATTTTTGATTGGCCAACACAATTACTGCAAGCCACCAAAGCATTTAAAGAGGAACCAGATGCTGGTCCTACCCAGTTTCTTGGGCTTGCGCGTGCAGATTCCCTTCATTATTGGTGAAGACGAAAAGGATCGTGGGCTTTAGGAGCCATTACTACAGTCTTAGCAGCTTGGGGAAGGATAATAAGGTTCTACGTTCCGCGTTTGATGTCTGTTTAGAAGCATGATTACAAAGCTGATGAACCTATCTCTTTATATAGGTCAGAAAAATTCTATCAATTTATTTTTATGTTCATGGACAGCAAGCCGGAATAATTTAGTATAGCCTCATCGCATATTTCGCATTACCAAATTGTCTGTTTTCGATTATGCCTGAAAACGGCGAGTTAGACCAGCACTTCTGCACACATTCAATGACTTAATCATATACTGCAAACTAAGGCACAAAAACTCAAAAAAGTACAGCATCACCTTACCATAAAAAAAGAAAAAGAAAATACGACTTTATGTGCCGTTTTATAGGCACAGCAGGAATTGGAATAATTTTGGGGTAAAATCAAGTCAACTGTGAGCAGTTGTGTCAATAGGAAAACCACGTTGGTGGGGATGATTGACTTTAGTGGTTGGATTGTTATTATCATCCGACTTACAACTATATTGTTTCTTCTTGCAGCATCAAAGCATACGCAAGGTACCACGGAAGAAACACACAGTATGTTAGCAGAAACAGGACAAGATGCGTCTTACAAACAAACGGATAATCAGAATGGTAGGTCCTTATGATGTATGTACCCCGTTTCGTATGCGTTAGGATTTATGCTGGACAGTACCTAAACTACGTGAGTCCAAAACAACTAACCAGCATTCACTGTGTCTTGAAATTATCCTATGTTAAACTGATATTTCATATTTTTAAAGCACGAGGAAGAAATCTAAGCTATTTAATTTCTTATTGACTATAGATCGGATCTATATTAGTATTAAATGTATTAGCAAGAATTTGATTATGAGGTGAAAAAAAACAACACATTGTCCGATAAAAAATTTACTAACCAAATATTTACGTTATACACACTTGATTAACAGTTACAATACAAGAAAGACAAAGAATAATGATGATAAATAAAGCCGGTTAATCGAAAATATTACTCAAAAACGAAAACATTCGACTCACGAGTTAATTTAGGCATAGTGAGTAGAGTATTGAATTCAACTCACTTATATGAATGATTAGATCAAGTTAACGTTATATTCAGGTGGTAATAGAGTGATGATAATCTTAAGTAAGCTTTATGAATTGAAAATTAGAACCGCACGACTTCAAGTTGGTTTAAACCGTGCGCACTCAGACGATACCAACGATTTGGAGGTTACCGACGCATTTATATTACCCTAGAAAAGGAATCATAACGAATATTTACTTTTCATTTAGTACTGAAGACGAGTATAGCATAACGTATCCTTTTGAAGACTTATGGCTAAAAAAGATTTTGGGGTTTTACAGGATTTTTTCCCGGGTTTTTGGTTCTGTTCACTGTATGCTTAATCTCATATGATTTAGCACATTCGCTTCCTTCTTTCCGGGTACCGATTTCAAAGCTGGTTTTTTTGACCAAAGTTTAGTTTCATTCGATCTCAATATCACGTGCTGATATGCAACGATTTTATTAACAAGTTTAACGAGGTACTAAGGTAAAAAGAATCAATCGGCGTACATTTACAACCTAATTATTCCCTTGTCCCATAAAAAATACACACAAAAACAGGGTACACCTCTCCTGGTCTAATTTGATAAGGAAACTGATACTGATTTTGGTCTTTTTGCACGACTATCGTTCGGTGCCAGCGCGGTCGTACACGTAAGCTGATGGAGTAGGGAATGTTTGAAGAAATACTAAATAATGAATATATTCCTATATCTACCGGTACGAATAATGTGAAAGAAACAACGAAACGTACCTACTATAGAGATCAGGTGATAAGGATTTATACTGTATAATAGGTAATTTGAACAGGAATTATTACTAAGATTAGGTTACTCCAAACAACTCGAGCTAATTCAAAAACTGAAGCTAGTTTCTTTTGAAAATTAGAATAATTATAGACATTTTTTATCTTCCCACTAAACGGTATTGCTAATAAAGATAAAAAATAGCGTAATAATGCGGTTTGTTAGTGTGACGCATGCGCAGTTCTGTGCACCTGTTTTGTTTTCGATGTCGCCGATCGCAAGCCTGTGAGCTTTTCAGTAAGATGTTAAGATAACTGCGATTCGAAGCTGAATTATGGGGCAAGACTTGGGCAAAACGAGCCGGCTTTTGAGTAAGTGTCGACTGGAATCTCAGTGCTTTTTCGTTGGATGGTTTTTTTCAACCATAGTGTAAACTAAACCCGCTGGTGTTTTGCTTTTCTTATCAACGTAGGTATCAGGCGAAAAGGAAGAATACCCCCAGAAGAAGCTCGTCTTACCGGTGCAAAAATACAAAATTCGAACGGTGGGGATAGATTTAATTCTAATACCATTCATTTTGTCGATCAAATAATATACCCAGTAAGATAAACGAAGTTTAAGCAGTAGTACCCTATGTATGATATATAGCTATAGTTCTGTCTGTTTTGTTTACATCTCGCATATATTATACGTCGAACGTCTGCATTATCAAGATCATAAGCCGCTTGACTGAGACTCACCAAATATATAACGTGACCTAAATCCTAGTAGTCTATTCAGAAAATTTTTGAACTTCATGCCTTATTATTAGCCTGACATATTTGTATTAACCTTAAGTTTATTGTTTACTTGAATGTCATATGCCGGGTATTTACAAGTAAAGTTGGTGTAATAAGTCGTCGTAGTTACATGTCAGTTTATTGTATTATCGTTGTCCTCGAAAATTGTATTTCATATTATGGACTTGAATTTGAACTCACAAACGTACATATATGATTGATATTTCACTGAATTTCGCTCTGGTGGGAACAGCAGTATTAATAGCAGTATTACTATAGATTCAAACAATTTTTAAAAATAATTACCTATGATTGTTATTGTTTTAATGTAACACTCAGTACACTTTTAAAGAAACGATTAGTCGTAGCATTTTAAAGGTTTTTTTTTTGCAGATTTTGATCAATAACTTTTTATGGTGATAAACAGCTAAATGTCATCTCTACATCTCGTGTTCAACTCAATATTCATCACATTTTAAAATTTTCATTCGCCTGGTTTGTTTAGTCTGATCTACTAGCTGGTTTTTGAAAGATAGCTCTGATATTTCTTAACTTGGTACTTTATATAGTTTAAAATTTTGACCATCAATGTTTAGTTTTCATCAAAACAAATTATTTTAAAATAACGTATGCTTCAACATATTTTCAGTACATCTTCAAAATAGGTTGGTATTCGAAGGACCAAAGGGACAAAAAAGTCAAAAAGAGAAAAGAGGTTCACCACAAATCTACCATGTTATCAGAGTTGTGTTATTGATTTTAGGCTTCCATGGATTTTTGTATTGACTCCTTAATTTACTAACTACTGTGTCATCATTTTTATTTAATGGCAGTCTTCATAAATCTAAGGAAAAATCTGCATACTGTAGCATTAGAGTTTCTGTCTGAATGGGAGCATTCATAATTTATGGGGTGGAGGTTAATGATTGGGAAGGGGGGGGGGGGGGGGGGGGGGAGTTGTTGGCATTTGTAGAGGAGCCAGGCATTTTGTCATGTAACAATAAGGGGGTTTATTGAAACTATTTTTGATATTTAGTGTGTATTATAACAGTCTGTAGTTTGGGGGGTTCACTGAAAAATATTTTGTTGAAGTAGGAGAGCCACACCAAAAATACTATTTTGAAATGTAAAATCCCCATGGCCTTTCTCCCCTCCCCAACACACACACATAAATTATAAACCCTTCTTCAATGTACTCTGACCTTGGCTTTGGTTCAATGAAAGGCTAAACTTCCGATGATTAAAAATGCCAGCAGACAGTCTTGTTTTTTAGTATTTATAAGTAGGGATTCTGAGAGTGCAAGAGATGTTAGAAATATAGCCATGTTGGAGGACTTTAACAACATATTTGGTTATCAATTCATTGGTGGTGTCGACAAACATGAAGATTGCATTATGCATATTAAATTACTCAGTATGTCCTGACCTCATTGTGTCTCATCTCAAAATAAATAAGTAAATAAGATAGATAAATTTGGGGGAACAGTCTTCAACATAGGAGAGGGACCAATAAACTCAACAGAGTGGGTTTCATCTAAGAATTGGACCAGAGATCACAGCCATGAGATGAAAGAAGCTGCACATTATACTACTGTTACTTGAATAAAATATAACTGCTTATCAAAACATCATTGATAAGGATGTTAATCAGTACTTTCTAGCTGAATTTCATAACTTGTAAAAATGTTTATGATTTATATTTTTGCTTAATTTGTCATGATTACGTCATACCTAACTATTGTTTGGCAAATATTAGTTTACTCATGCATTTACCATATTTTTTATAGAGCCAGAATATAAAACACAACACATTGGATGCCGCATTGATGGCCTAGAAGATCTTTTGCAACACACAAAGTTCACTAGAGCTGAATTACAACGCATGTATAGAGGATTTAAAAATGTGAGTACATAGTTATATTTGCAAATGTTAACATAGTGTATAATATACAAGATATAACAATACTATTCTTAATCGATGTTTTTTCTTTCAAAAAAGAAAATATGTTGTGGAGTGTATTTGCACTGACCACACCCTCTACCCCTATGACATCATCTGTTTATACTGAAGAAATAGAAAATGCTCACCATGCTGTGTGCAGTTATAAAGCAGGGGGTTGGTTCTGCATAGTGGAGTGCTTCTCTACATTTCTGAAGAGTTCTTCCAATCTCCAAGTGCTTTATGACTCCACATAGCACAGCACAGCAAGCAAGTTTTTTATTTCTTTTATAAAATACAAATTACAATAACCGTTATTTTAGATAGAAATGATGCAACTGAAAGTGTGCATGCATGCTGTGTGCTTTTATTAAGCACATGCTCCAAACCAATCAGAACGCAGGATATTTATAACATTTATTTTATGATTAATCTTCTTTACCTTGGTTTCTAGAAGCTCTCTTGTGCCAGTGCTTCATGGTCAAAAGTTCCATTATAAAACCTTCAGCCAAAAAGCACTTGTGAGATAGAGCCTCTGGAACCCAGGGTAGCTGTTCTTATTATGTCTAGCTAATCACTTTTGATTAGGATAAATAAAGTTATTATTATTATACGATCATTCAAATTCATGTACTGTCTCATGTACATCATGATTTACTAGGCCAAGATAGCCTAATCATTATCATCATCATTATCATTATCATCATCATTGTCATTATCTTTATCATTATCATTATTATATTATTATTATGAGTATGGTTGTGCTTAAATTAATTTGATCAAATTTGTATGCAGGAATGCACTAATGGCTTAGTAGATCGGGAAACATTTAAAAGAATTTATGCACAGTTTTTTCCATATGGTGGTAAGTACTTGTTTTATCATGCCTACATTAATGGTTTTCATTAGAAACTAAACTGTTTTCTTATGGTTTACTTAAATATAAAAGTTTATATTTTTTCACTAGACTCAAGTCAGTATGCAAATATACTGTTCAACGTGTTTGACCAAAACAAAAATGGAAAAATTTCCTTCGAGGTAAGTTATCATAATTTTGAATAGACAAAAACGTATATCTTACTTAATGCTATTAACATTTCTTATACATTGGCGTAAATATCATAAATTATAATCATAAGTTTAAATCTCTAAAGGAAAAGTAAGTTCAACTTACCTCACGTGTATCGACTTGAGTTCTAGATCTTGAAGTAGGAAAATGAGACCCAATATCATGTCCAAATGATCTCAAAATTGGTCAGAATAGTCATCAAACCCAAAGTAACATTGTAGTTTTGTATCGAAGACGTTTAATAGGTAAAAGAAGACGTATTTCAAGAAGAAAATATCCAACTTTCTTCCTACCGTCTTCTCCCTTTCATTCATTCAAGCAGAATGACAAGCTGCAACTTTTACAAACTGATTATGACGTTTGCGTGACGTAGGAAAAAATCTGGTTCTTTGATTGGTTAGATTTAAATTTACGTCGTAGCGCGCACTATTTTTAATTTTTAGGGAGGGGAGGGAGAGGACAATCTATAACAAAAAGAAAATGAGAAAAAAACAGAATGGAAAAAAGAAAAAATAAAAAGGAAGGAAAGGAAGAAAGGAACTAAGAAAGGTGCTAAGAAAGCATAAAAGGTAAACAAACGAACATCTGATTAAGGTTTTTTGAATTCTTTTTATAGGATTTCGTGCTTGGATTATCAATATCTTTGCATGGAACGTTAGACGAAAAAATGAAGTGGGCATTTAACCTTTATGACTTGGATGGTGATGGCGTAATAACCAGAGAGGTAAGACGTAAAGTCTGTCTGCGGTTTGGCAATTCAATGTGAATAACATTCAGATGTAATGCGGTTAATATTTCTATATTTTGTACAGGAACTTGCTACTGTGGTTCATTCTGTGCATTGCATGATGGGAGAAGCACTGCAACCTACTGAGGAGTGCAGTGTTCAGGAACAAGTAGAGCGACTTTTCACGGTAAACTTCAGAGCTTTTGCTGTAGCGTATCTTAATTAAATATTTGTTGAACGGTAACAAGTAGAGAAGGAAGGAAGGAATTGGCAAGAACGAAATATAGCGAACGAATGAGCGAACGAAAGAAACAAAAGAGGGAACGAGGGACTATTGAATAAAAACTAATTATTCGAGAGTTATAAAAAACCAACGCATAAATGAGAATGAATGAATAAATGGTTGGATGGATGAAAAATGAGCGGAAACAAACAAAACAACGAATATGATGACAAAAGAATAAAGAAATGGATTAATAGAAAGGTAAAATAAGAAAGGATAAAAAGGTAATAACATGCATGTTGTACGCTTATTTTTTTCCAGCTTATGGATACAAATGAAGATGGTGTCATAACAGAAGACGAATTTATTGAAGGCTGCAAAAAGGTACGTACTGAACAAATTCAGCACTCAGGCAGGGGCGGATCCAAGAATTTTAGAAGTGAGTGACTATTACGAAGGTTTTACCAGGAATTCGAGGAAAAGGGGGGTGACCGTTACTAACTGAGAAATTTGAGCAAAAGGGGAGGGGGGGGTGAATAGTCACCCTTTTTACCACCCCTGGATCCGCCCCTGCTTAGAATTAATTTCATCTGTTCTGATGCACAATTTTGGATTGCGAGCAGTAACACTTTTCCCTCCAGACTCAGTTAAAACTAGTTTTTAAAATACCGAGTTTTAGGATTCCTGTGGACGCGGAAATTGGACGCCGAGTAGGCGGGGAGCGCGGAGAGAGAACACTACCGTAGGGCGCACGGTGGCACATGCCCCCCAAAAGTTTGCTTTCGGCACCAAACTTTAATAATTCAAGCGGGTTTCCTGTGGATTTGGCGGGAAAATGGTACATCCCCCACTTCCTATAATCGAGGCCTCGCTACCCCAATGAGAGGAAAATTACTTTCTAGACGCTCGCAGTCCAGCATAATTTAGAGGTGCCAAGCAGACAAGACAGTTATTCATGACAATAATTCTTTTAATTTATAGGACGACTCAATCAAGCAAAGCCTTGCTGTTTTTTCGTCAGACCGATAGGCTTTATCCTCGGAATGACGTCATTAATTATGCAAATGTTATCGATTAATGATACGATTAATTGCTAAGTAATCCGCGTCGATATGATCTTCGTGGTACCGGAAGTCAAAAGACATTCCACCTACCGCATATTTATATATTTATCTATATTTAATATAATGAGCAAGTGTGAGAAGATCCTTGAACTGAAGCCTGCGACACAGCTGGGGTCGTAGATCGAACCGAAGAAAAGATGGGAAGGAGCTGACGTCAAGAAAGAACATTCGATCTTCTGGATTCCTGTCCCCGGCCACCCCCACCCCCACCCCCACTCCCCACGATTTTTCTTCGCCCTCAAGAGAGACAACCAGGCGTCTGACTCGAAAACGGGAGTTACCTTTGTTTCAAATATATCTAGACTAGTTTATAATATATAGAAAGTGAGTGGTCAGTGTACTGAACTTGAACAAGCTGGCCCTACATTATAATATATGCCCTCAATTTAAATAAAGTTATTATTATCATAAGATTTTATTACACCTTCGTAGACGTTTTGTAGTGCATCAGTGCTTCGTCAACAGTAGTTCATTTCTTTTTTCAATTCAGTAAGGTTTATGAGAATCGTAGGAAGGGTTTAAATAGATTGGCAAATTTTCTTCTGTTCACGCCCTTTGACACTCCTTATGAGTGTAAGTCATTAAATAAAATCAGTTGATAGTTATTTAATGAATTATTAACAAACTCCAAGTTAGCTGCTGCGTTTGTGAATAATAATAGGTAACCATGAAGCTATCTTGTTTGCCAGTATGTTATGATTTGATATTCGATAATAAGTCTTATGAGGGCCAAAATAGCCGCTTTCACATTTATCCATTTCTTCCTCCGCCCTAATTTTGTTGGATTTAATTTAATTTAATGTTTTCCCTAATTTTGCTAGAGGTCCATAGTTCGATCCTCAGGAACATCACGTCTGTTTCGACTTCTCTCTGTTCTGTGTAGCTTTAATTAGCTTTAAATACCCGTAAAAAGGAGCACTGATAGTATGAAGCGGGGTAGAGGACATTAAACATGAGTCCCTGGCTAGTGAGATTTGATCAACCACTCCCCGCGTTATTGAAGTAAAACAAATCACCTTTACCTTTTTTTACCTTTTTTTCATCCTTTTTCCCCTCTCCCTCTCTAAATACTTGATGTACTACAACCGGTTTTTTCAGTTATGAGCATCGAATAGCACGTATAATTTTACACGGTATGTTTGCTGGCTGTTGTCCAGCTTTCGCGCTATGCATGTACTCGAAAAACCGCAGGAAATTATGTTTTGAGACGACGTTTTGAAATATGACGCTACAAAATCTCTACGTCATACACGACGTAGCGGCGCACTTCCCTGCAGTTGAAGCTGATAGCCCTTAAGGAGTTAAGGAGTGATTTTTAAAATTGACCAGACGTGATTCGGATGCTTCTTATGGCTTTCGCAGGGGCGAAGTCACGCCCTAATCCATTCAGACTTCGTCCAAGTGTATGGCTGAAGGAAATACTTGCAATAGGATGAAAAAGTTACCCAAAATATTGTTATCCATCTGTCTGTCTTGTTCACCTTTGCTCGTTTGAGAATAAATACAAGATTTTTAAGAAGTATTATAGTTAACCTTGACCGGACGTTCCTTGATAGGAAAGATAAGGATATTTTGGTCTCATAGTTAATTAAAACCTTTCATGCCTCGATCGGTCGGCCTTTTGTTATTGTACCTGTTATGGTACGGGAAGCCAAATAAAGGAAATGGGAGGTGACGGGAAAGGGAAACGAAAGAAACTAAAGAAAGAAAAGGAGAAAGGAAACAATGGGAGCGAAGAAAAAATCAAAGAAATGAAGACAAAACCTTAAAAATAACAAAATAAAAACAATTTCAATTAATTATTTGGAAGGAAAACGTGGTTTCATTTCGGTCGTTGTCTGGATACTAAGCATTGATCAGACAATAGACAGTATTTGCACGGTACACTTCTTAACGGAAAGCTCATTAACTGTCTGCCTAGTCACCCGTCCCATTTCAGTCCCAATATGTCGAATTGGTCTTAGGATATCTTTTAGCTACACTTGATTATTTCCCAAATGAGAATCAAACATCTAGAGCTTTTTATTCATTCAATTAATTACCAATCAATTAATTACCAAAAATTTAGGGGTGGAGGGGGGTCGTGAGGAATATATCTCCCATGCACCTCCCTAGATAAATATATTGCATTTTCTATGATTTTAGCGTGACGATCGATGTGTTTGGTTGTTAACGAGGCAACTGATGCGTTGAAATAACATTTGATAGGCGTCCAGCTGAGAAACTTCTCAGCACCAGTCTATTGAGCCCAAGCATTTTTGGGCGTTATATATATTATAATTCGATGAGTTTTAGAGAACCTATAATTGATCATCCGGAATGAAAAAAAGCATGTGATTGTCACAAGAGAGCTGTATAGATTTTATACCTTTTTAAAGAAAATGAACCACTCTTTTTCGAATTTTTAAGTTCAATATACTACAATATTTTTCAAAGAAAAAAATCACGTTTCACCACGTGTGAATAACAATACCTTTGTTTTGATTACAAATAAAAATACATTTTAAAAAGAAGGGCTTCCGTTAGTGAGAAAGACTGCTGAAGCTGGAATAAAGCTATCTCCGGCGCAAAGAAAAATGATTTAAGATCATGGTTAACATTGATATTTTTTAGAAAACTCTTAGAATTTTTATATAACTTCGATAGCATACTACCCCACCGGGTAAATTGATCCATGATCAATAGCACGTGACTGTCTTAAGCCAATCATGGTGTAGGATTGATGAGCGGTAGCAAAGGATTTGAGACGCATGTGTAGTTGTTGTCTCCACCGAATACTTTGGGCGTTGCAGTGAAGGTGTGATCGCGTTCGAAGCTTCGCCTTTTTACTCGACATCGGCCGAGTTTCTTGATAGATCCTTCACAATGTCTGCGAGCAAGGCAGGTAGAGCTATCACTGACATGAAAGCTCGTCGTCTCAGTGCTCCAGCGAGGAGTAAAGCAGTGAAAAGGCCAGAGGATATCGTCCGTGATGTGAGAGGACTCAAGCTCCGCCAAAGAGTCTCTCTTGTTCTAAATGACAAGGTTCTGCGCGAGGAGTTGGAAGATATCGTCGAGAATTTTGTCCACAATGGCCCAAAGCACACCGAGAATATCCGTGCTTACCAGGATTTCTTGGTTCCGACTTACGGTGGCAATGCTGGTGGAAGTGTAGTCACTCCAATAGCTGATATTCGAGGGTCAGATACACTGAATTACTCCAAGCAAGAGAGGCTTTTGCGCTGCAAAGTCGCTTCGGTTTACCGTCTTGCTGATCTATTTGGATGGTCTCATGGAATCTATGGCCATATTACCGTAAGTAAAACTATTTCTGCTGGTTTATATAGGGATAATTTCCCAGCTATTTTAGCTTTGTGTGGTTGAACTGCACCGCGCCATTCAAATGGTTTTCAATGAAAACAAAAAGAAAAGGATGACTTCCGCGTAGTGGTGGTAAAAAAAAGCGCTGGAGTGCATGCCTTATGAGAATATTCGTCAAAATAAACCCTGTCTTTTAGCGCTTGGTTAGAAGCTTACTGCGTTTACATACGATTCCGTGTGAGTAATCCTGTAAATCGTGACATTTGATTCTAAAAGCTGTTTGCTGTTTATGAAGATGGCCGCGGGAGCGAGAGCCTAGCATTTGCTCTGTCTTCGTCGAACAAGCTTCCTATTTTTGATTTTCTTGTGTGCTGTTTTCTAGGCTCGAACATCGAACGAGGAAGAGCACTACCTGCTTAATCCTTTTGGTCTGTTGTATAGTGAAGTAACTGCTTCAAGCCTGGTAAAGGTTGATATTGAAGGAAACCTAATCGATGGAGGAAGCACGAGTCTGGGAATAAGCAAAGCAGGTCTTGTTCTTCATTCAGCTATTCACGGAGCGCGTAAAGACATCAAATGTGTAATACATCTCCATCAAACCGACTGTACTGCGGTAGGTATCTTTCTATTCAGATGACCACCAATTTACCTTGCTAAACACCCTAAAAAAGCGAGTATATTTCTATGTTTTCGGTTTAGTAAAGTGATGCACGCGCCAATAAACAACGTCTGGAAATCGACAAACTCCAGACACTTTGTTCATTTTTATTACGTTTGCCTGTTTGTAGGTTTCATCTTTTCGCGTGATCTTTTCAAAAAAATAGTTTACTTTGAACACAGCCTTGAAAAAGGCAATCGTTACACGTTCAAGCATGTGCCATTTTGTTAGCCACTGCTAGAACCTTCATCCAGGGTAATTTATACTTTTGTAAATTATTTGACTTCCATCAATCAAGCACTACTCACTCTTGGGCGTGTAATAATATACTTCAATATAGAACTTACAAAATTGTATCACCAGTGAAAAATAAGAAGATATGAATGATAAAAATCAATGAAGGTGTTAGCAAGACTTGTTAAGAACTGGTACTCTAGAAAACAAGAAAAGATTTCAATACAGTCCTAGTATATTATTACATCCATCCATTCAGCCATGTCCAAGTTGAACTTGTAAAAAATAATAAATTTACTTTGTCAATCAATTTGTATTTTCTGTCGAAAATCGTCAATATCTTTTTAGTTCATTTTTGACATACCTTCACATATATTAGGATTCCTCATTGAAAAAATTAAGTTGATGTAAAAAAAAATTGTCAAGTTTAGCATAAAATTGTAATCATGACAATTTGAGATTTCCCCCACTTATTAATATTTTTTGGGTTTGTGTTTCACCAAAGTTAAGATGAATTTTGTTATAATGATAATTTCCCACCTGTGTTGGGCTAGACAATGCTGTCACCTCTATTTAAAATTCCTGGAAGACAACATCTTGAGTTTTAGATGAACATTGGTTTTCTTAATAGTGTGTATAAGTACAGATACACTTCAGGGTGAAAGGATTTTTATGAGTCATTCCTTTATATGCCTCCTTTACCTTTTAAAGAAATTTGACTTCTTCCTATCGTTTCAAAATAATGAATTGTATCAGGAAAAGGCTCATTTTTTTGGTTAAAAAATATTTAAAATGCATTCACATGAGTAGAAAATTATTTTGTTATGTAAGTTTAAATTATCTGTATAAATTGGAGCATATATATGAGTTTTATTTTGTTTACTACAGCAGTACTTATTTAACGATATATTTTTTGACATTTAAAAGATTGTTTACCGTTTTGGTTCTTGTCATGCATCTCATACCTGTCACAATGTGGCTTAATTTTTGACCAACCTTTTGGTCAGAACTAAGTGTCGAAATGCAAACAGAAATAAATATAAATTGGGTTTGAGCTCAATAAATTGACTGTTAAGATAATTTTATTGAAGTATAGAAAGATTCTAGTGATTTATTGGAACTTAGAATTTTGTATGTATTTTACAGGAAAATATTCTAGGTGGGTTGGTAAATTTTCCTTTTTTTAACTCCAGGATTTTTTATAGCAATAATATCAAGATAGGGCTACATCTTTTTATGATGGAATGCTTTAAATATAAAAAGAAAAATATACAAATTTGATAGACAAGTCTTTTTAAATGATTTATTCATCAAATTTCCAAGATTGTGGTTTCAACTTGATTTTAATATTTATTATAGGGATTCTTGTGCATCCATCGTCAATGATAATGCTTGCTTAGATATTCAGAGGCTTTAATTTAAAAGAAAGGAAAAGAAAATTTATCATACTTTTTACTGCAAAACATTTTGATAAACATTTTCATAAAAAAGTTACATTATTTTTTGAGTATTTTGTAAGAGTAGAAGCATCAATGTCAATAAACAATGTCATCAAAATTCATGTACCAATATATTCAGAGTTCTATGTTACACAAGGGTGTTGGTAGAATATTTTATTTATTTGAATTAATTATACCATAAAATTCTTAAAGCTTGCTTTTTGGTTTTATTTACTTATTAGTTTTATAAGAAAGTCAATGTAAACATGAAAAGAAAATTTCTGAATGTATTTAAAAAAGTTAATCTCATAACTACTTAGCCATATTTATCATAGGTCAAAAACTAGAATCGTATATATATATAAAATTTTTCTGCATTTTATATAACATTGGTTATATTAATGATTTGTTTGTTTGCCCTTTCTTTATTTTTGTTTGTTATCAGCTTTAACTTAACCTTAACAACGTTAATTTTATTTAGTCTGTTAGCAGTGTAGGTCTATGGTGTGTAAAATGTTACTCCTTTAAATAGACTAAACATTTTTTGTTTTCTGTAATTTACCTACTTAGAAACAAAAGTAGAGCAATACTTAGGATAAACCATTTAGGGCATGAAGTAGGCAAGCAGTAGTGACATAGCATCCTTGCCACCACAGTAAAAGAAGATTATGGAATTTTAAAAATATTTATATGTTTTGATGACTACAAGATATTTTTTTGGATTTTTCCAAATAGCCATGTCTAAGTAATTTAAATCCATTTTTATCACAGTTTTCATTACAGTAAAATCCCAATAATTTTAGTCCTCAAAAACTAACTCTGGCTGACTCACAGAGATTTTTGTTTTTCCCCGAATTAAAACTTAATAAAATGAGTTACAAATCTCATGGTCTGATTGGTTTGCAGCCCATGCTTTATGAGAGCACACACCTGCACTTTCAGCTGCATCATTCCTATCTAAAATAAATTTTTATTTTTATTTTATGAAAGAAATATAAACATTGCTTGCTGTGTGTAGTTATAAAGCACTTGTGGATTGACAGAACACTCAAGAAGTGTTGAGAAGCACTCTGCTACTCATCTTGCTTCTCCTAAGACTTTTCTCAAGTTCTGATAACATCAGTGTGCTTCATAACTGCACACAGCACACATGTACATTTTCTATTCATACAATACATTATTTCAGGGATTAACAAATATTACTTTCTTCTCCAATCGTGCTTATGCTAATGTTCATTTTTATTTTATTTACCAAATAGGTTTCTGCGACAGAATTTGGCCTTCTTCCATTATCTATTGAAGGAAGTGTTGTAAGTTAAACCACATCAATTACATGACAAATTTGTAATATAAGTACAATGGAGGCTAAAATCTAGCCATGAAACCATTTCAGTGTTATGCACAAATCTAGCCCTGAAGCCATTTCAGTGTTATGCACAAATCTAGCCATGACGCCATTTCAGTGTTATGCACAAATCTAGCCATGAAGCCATTTCAGTGTTATGCACAAATCTAGCCATGAAGCCATTTCAGTGTTATGCACAAATCTAGCCCTGAAGCCATTTCAGTGTTATGCACAAATCTAGCCATGAAGCCATTTCAGTGTTATGCACAAATCTAGCCCTGAAGCCATTTTAGTGTTATGCATAAATTTAGCCATGAAGCCATTTTAGTGTTATGCATAAATTTAGCCATGAAGCCATTTTAGTGTTATGCATAAATTTAGCCATGAAGCCATTTCAGTGTTATGCACAAATCCAGCCATGAAGCCATTTCAGTGTTATGCACAAATCTAGCCCTGAAGCCATTTTAGTGTTATGCATAAATTTAGCCATGAAGCCATTTCAGTGTTATACACAAATCCAGCTATGAAGCCATATAATATTCTTGAAAGACCATTCCTTTCTAGCATCCTTATTATTACTTCCTGTTATATAATGACCATAAGATCTTAACCCTAACAGTCTATCTTTGTCTTGCATTTGTATCACCGTTTTTTAATAAAGATTTTGATTCTCATTTTTTTAAATGATTCTTTAGTTGGGAGAAGTTACTTACCACAATTATGAAGGCATCCTGATGGACGATGAGGAAAAACAATCCATCGTAAAGGACTTGGGAGATACTAGCAAGGTATGGAATGTAATTTAACTTGAAATCAATGGCAAGCCAAAGGTGTTGTAGCAGTAGTGCACATGTGTCTTTCATCTGAGGTCACATTGATTTCTTTTATTGCCATCGCATGTGAGAATAGAGTTTTCTACATGTGTGACCTTGAAATCCACACGACAAAGGTAGTTTTGATGTTCGACCTCCATCAAGACATTTTGACAACACTTAAATGTGATGTATGTGCCCCTTTTTCTAACAACGTCATGGAAAAACTCAATTGATGTCTACCAAAACCTTATTTTGTTGAGACATCAAATTTTACAATTTTTACTGTTAAGGGTTTTCCTCTGGGTTCATCATATTTTTCTCTCTCTACGAAACCCAACAATCTGCTTCAAATAAATCAGCTCAGTGTTCGTTGTTATCTGATAAGAAACTGTGGGAACCCATTTTGATGTAATCAACCTGTATGATTACTGAAGTAATCTGTATTGAACGTTTTCCATTCTTTCACTTAGGTCTTGATTTTAAGGAATCATGGAATTGTATGTTGTGGAGAAACTGTAGAAGAAGCATTTGATCTTGCCTTTTGGGCAGTAAAAGCTTGTGAACAGCAGGTAAGAAAAAAATTTCCGCTCACTTTCAGGAACACTTACTAGTTATTTATTATGAGAGCTAAAATAACATCACATCTAGGGAAATAGTAATATCTGATATCGGACAATGTTTTGCCAGAATTGAAACTTGTCAAATCTTTGCCTCGCTGGACATATTGACCAATAATGTTGAGCCAGAAATGTGGTATGACCAAAATAAAAATGATTTTGTTGGTACTCATGACTGGCATTTGAACAGCAGCGTGTCTGCACAGTAAAAAACTGTTATAATTTTTGTTATTTTGCAGTCATCATTCAATCCAGTGAAAAGATACTAACTTGTTTGTCATTTGATAGGTCCGTGCAATGGCTGCTGGTGTAGATAATCTGCTTAAAATTGATGAGCAAGCAAGAAAACATGATGTTAATGTTCATAGCAATGATTCAATAAATCAGTCCAAGACAAAGTGGAAAACTGGAGAATTGCAATTTGAGGCATACATGCGTATGCTTGATTCTAGGGTGAGTAGCCAAGTTGTGAGATCTGTGTTACAAGTACTAGCCATGGGTTATTAGAGTTAGCTGGTATTGTATCCGCTTTTTCGAAGATTGCAATAATAATATTACGGTTGTTCTACTCTAGACGTGAACACTCGAGTTACTCAACCAATCAGATTACGAATCAAAAAATATATAATTTGAGTTACATGTATTGAAAGTCTATAAAGCCTAATTCAGGGAGATGAAAGAAAAAGGAAGGATAAAATCATATTTACACAAATAAAAAATAAAATAAACTGGAGTGTTCTTGGTTAGAGAAGAACGACAGTAAAAAAATATATCTGCTATGTGGGTTGAATTTGGCGATGGTTTCCCCCAATTTCTTTTGCTATTTCAACCATTTAACATGGTGGCCATGCTTTTTTGTTTTCTATTCTCTTTGGTATTAGAGTATATTGAAGAGATTGAGAAAACACAACATTTTAATGAGTGGTTTTATCATTGATTTTTTAGGGTTATAGAACTGGCCATTTGTACAAGAACCCCGATGTTTTCATTGGTGATAAGCCAAGTGCGAGAGAAGTAACATCACCAGCAACAACAACCTCCACAAGAGCACATCTCTTCTTCACCCCAGAAATTGACAAACAGCCTAGTAGATCTCACTCAACAGGGCGTGCCAATACCTATCGTAATAGAGTGAAGTGGCTTAACACACCTGTCAAGTCTACCGAGTACAAAAAGGAGAGTGATATACCAGAGGATGTTGATGAGACAGTCATTATTAAGGATCAAAAGCCAGAGAAAGTTGACAAGGATATAATCAAGGTACACGAATCTTAAATTACAATAGAAATGGGCCACATTTGGTGCGATAAATGATGAGAAAAAATATATGCTCTTAGCAGGACTTATGTCTTTAGTTTAACACAACACTTTAATTAAGTACAAAAACATTACTATTCTGCAAGACTTTATGGGTTCAGGCCCTGGCCAAACCAGCACCCAGGGACTTAAAATAACTAAGAAGAAATGTGCCTTTGTAATAAAATCTACAATTAATTATAATACTTTATTAGAATGATTGGTGGTTGGGATAACCACTTAAAATGGCAGTCCTTTTTACGAGACAATATCAGAGGGATGTAGAAGAACCACTGAGAATGAAAAAGACCCTATATGTTAAGTGTATGCTACATCGAGTGTATAAGCAGATTAAAAAATCTGCCTCAGTTGGGTTCTCGTGGGACTCAAACCACTGACTTCTCGTTTGCTAGACAAGATCTCAACCGCTTGGCCACTGAGGCTTTACGGGGAAAAAACCTTGTCAGTGACCAACCTCATTGCCACTTCCCATACAACATCTCTTGTTCATGAATTATGAATTGCATAAACAGTAATCTGAATTCATAATTCAATGCGAAACATCTTTGATCATAATGTACAAGTAGAAAAGGCGCTATATACATCATATCATTTATCATCTTTTCATTTGCAGACTGAAAAGAAGGAAGATGATGAAATAGTCATGCACACTACCAATGTCATTGTCGAATCCTCACCAGATGCATGGCCTGAAGAAGAGAAGGGAGTTGCAGATGCCGAGACACCAGAAGGCGTAACACACAAGAGAGAAATCAAAGAAACAACGGTTGTAGTGTCACGTTTGGTTGATAAGGATGGAGAGGTGACACAAGAAACGCAGGTCACTGAAAACAAGAAGGTTTTTGTCAATGGTGAAGAGGTCAAAGACGAAGTGACTCATCTCAAAACCCCTGAGGAAGAAGAAGAAGAGAAAGAAGAAGAAAAGAAGGAAGAAGACAAGGAGGAGCATGAGAAAAAGGAAGAAGATGGCGAAGGTGGAGCTACTGCAGAATCTCCAGAACCAGGAAGTCCATCAAAGACCAAAGTAAAGAAGAAGAAGAGTTTTAAAGACGCACTGAAGAAGAAATTCAGCAAGCGAGGTAAAGATGACCATCACGAAAAGACAGAAAAAGCTGAATAGACAAACAATTGAACAGTGCAAGTAGATCATATGTCCAATCAACTCTACATGCTGGACTAAAGGTTTTCTCTTATTTGTCATGAAAATGGCAGTCAGTCTAAATAAGCATGCTTAGCATGTTATTTTAGATTTATTTGAGAAGACCATTTCAAAAGTTAAATGAAGCTTGCGTAGCCATCAAATTATCTCATTGAGATTTTGTGCTATTGAATTTTAAAGTTTTGCTTTATATCACAATTCATGTGATAAAATTTACAACCAGCCATTATTAGGAATGAGCGAGGGTTTAACCAAACAGTAATGTCTTGTTTCTTTACTTTAATAATGTGGTTTAATGAGCAAAAACTTGTATGATTTGATGAAGATAAGGATAAGTTGAGGCTCTGCTCCAATAGTAACTAATGTTAAGGAAGAGAACATAGTTCCAATAAGAAGAATTGCTGCTATAGTCTTAATATTTCAAAGCTTGTGTCAACTGAATGTTTTTATTTGCATAATGTAGGACTTGTTAAATGGAACAATGGTTACATGCTCTGTATTTCTGCTTTGATAGTGGATACTAAAAATGCACACAATCTAGGAAAGGATTTCTTCCACATTCTACTCTGCTATTGCTGTCAGTATTCCTAACTAATATGCACTTTATTTCTAAAAAAATAAAGTGATAAATATATCTTATGTTTCTTGATTATAATTCATTCATAACATTTCAGTCCATTATTTCTTTATAAAATGTTTTTTTTAGTTATCTTATTTTAAAAATAAAGTGCATTACTTTGATTAAGTAGATCTTCTTGCATAAGTGCTTTAAGATAGCAGCTATTTTAAATAGTAATTCCTTTTAACCCATGAAATAGAAGTTAGTCTCAAAGCCTTTATTAGACACTAACTCTATTGTTTCTTTCCTTTTCATTTTACCATCAGCATCTGACTAATAGATTTCATTTCATGGGTTAAATAATCTCACTTCTCAAATGTATCATGTACCACAAGTGCATTAGCTGTCCACTTATGTAAAGTATTCTTATTTTAAACTTTTACAACCTAGGTTTTTGTTTGCCAAAAGAATATCAAGTAATTTATGGATAAAGAATGCCAGATTCTTTTAGGTTTTTAACAAGTTTTCAAACAGGCATTTGGCGTAGGTTTTATTTCGTTCACTAATGATAGCCCATTAGACCATAAAAATGTTTTATGGACTCAAAACGTGAGTCAGTTGTGGAAATAAATACCAGAAATGTGTAACTTATGTTATTCTCTAGAGTAAATGAAAAAAATGGGACAAACCCAAGTGACTGTATACTTCTAATTATTGTAAAGATAAAAATGTCTGAAATAAATGTAAAAGTCAAAACAAAATGCATCATTCATTTAGTTGTGTGCATATCTTTGATTGATGGGCCATGTAAACATTAACCACCAAATTGTATTTCCTGAAACCATTTCTAGGCTGATTGAAGTTGTAGCATGGCTAACTCATAGATTAAATTGAAATTGAGACTGTTAGGTTTTGCGTTGGGAACAGTGGTGGATCCAGGATTTTTCAAAGGGGGGTTCCATTTCTTAAACTGTGTATAATTCTCTTTTGTTTAGTCGATGTTTGACAAAAAATTGGATCTAATCACCTAATTTACTATCTAGTGGAACCTAAAGGTAAATTAAACATTATAAAAATATAAGAATTGAAATTTATATAAGACATATTTCTATTACCTAAAAGATCAAACCTTCAAGGGGGGTTCCGTGGACCCCTTCAACCCCCCTGGTTCCGCCACTGGGGAGGAAAACATGAAAAACCAGTTTAAAAACCTTTGAATCAAAGGAGAGACCAAGCTAACTTTACTCACATGTGACCTGAGTCCAGTAATTGAATCTGGAACCACAGATTAAGGCAAGTGCACTACTGTTTCCCAGACAGGCGAGGTGAACTAACTTACTCCCTTCCCCTGTTTAAGATATGCTTTACCAATGCATTTCTGTATAGAGTAAGGTCTTAATGAACACCCAGTATTTAGCAAATCAAGGAGAGAGAGGGAGTAGGGTATTTCCCCTTACCATTCACCCACTTCTTTACACTTACTTCCCACCTGGTCCATATATGGCCAAGGCCTGATCGTCATTTTTTCGGAAAGCCATCGGATGCACGTCGGAACTTTGGGCTTCCTGTTTCGTCCAGTCCAAAATGGCGGCGAACGTGGTTTACGGCCGTCCTCAATGTTTTTTACGTTGTTATTCGATACGTAGATTGTCTCTGCAAATCAGAGGTTTGTGCTCCGTCCCTGAGGTAGGTTGCTTTTTATTTTGGACTGCATTTATGTATAAAATAGTCATTTAGGAAGGAAATTTAAACAGGAAATGCAAATTCTTTCAGTGGATGCCCCGCATAGTCGAGCAAGGCGATAAACCTTTAACATGAGCTCACTTTGGTTTAAAATAGCACTTTTAAGCTCTGTCCATCAACGATTTATTGAAAAAGGACGATCGCGAAGATTGGCCTTTATAATAATTTTATAGGAAATTCTTTAAAACTTCTGTCTTAACCGGGAACCCTGTGTTAAATTACTTTAGCTGTTTTTGATCGAATATTGAAGGAAACAAAATAAAAATATTTAAAGATCGGTATCTGTATTTGCTTGATCTTAGTTTTGCTATAAATAATAAATAAGAGTTTGGGATACCAGTGGTATTTCTTGTGAACTTAGCAACCAATAGTCCACGGCCCAGCAGTATCCTTAATGAGTGTACGCTAAAGTCAGGCTTAATATGGTCGGGCTGAGCTCTTGATAAATTTGCAAACATGTAAGATATGGACTTTATTTCATAGGTTAATTTACAGCTCATGTTCGGTAGTCCATATATCTTACAAAGTTTTTCATAGACCAAATTCAAAACTCGCACCGATATGAGGCTTAAGTTGTGAACAAAGGAATCTGGCGTGATTCGTGACTTTTGAATCACGCCAGATTACTTTCAGTCACGCCAGATCCCTTTGTTCACAACTAAGCCTCACATCGGTGCGAGTTTTGAATTTGGTCTATGAAATTGATAATTCAAGATCAACTTGATAGCCTCACTTTGATGTACTTTCATTTAGGATACCACTGGGCCAAAGGCTCAGCTGCATGTGATAAAGACTATTCCAGCAAGAAAATGTATGGTTTTTTTTGTAGTCCAATACAAAGCTACAATATTGGCTGCTCAATGGCTAAACATGATGACCTGCTGCATTGAACTCATCAATATGTGACTAGTCAAAAGGAGTGGCCTAACCGAGGTGTTTGGCCAGATAATTGCCAATTATGTCCAGACAATGTTCACTGACCAGTCATTGTTTTTAGCCCAAACATTATGACTCCCTTAGTTACCATTGGTTTGTCCCACAAGCTCAACTTATTAAGCTAAGATATCGCAGAATTTGAAGCCCTGATATTTGTGATTATAAATTGTTCAATTGTTTACTGTACAGTGAAAATAAAGATAAAATTGCCTTATAATCCTTGTAGTATCATTTCTTTAAAGAAGATACTCTGTTACAGTGGCCATTTGTGGGACAAGATTTTCATTCCACTGGGAGAATTACTGCAATGGTGGTTGGTTTGCTATTGTCTGGTGGAACCATGAATTCACTTTAGAAGGAATGTGACTTATTTTGATTATTATTATTATTTTATAATAACAGCATGTGATAGAGAATGGGGTTGTTCTTGGTGGATATGAATCACAAGGACAATCACAAACTGGTTTTACATTGACAAGAACAGCTGAGAGTTTTAATGGCAGAACTTCAGGGAGATTCGAAGAGATACTGAAACTGTATGTTCAAGTTTTCATCTTTTCTTCAAAAAAAAAACTGTTTTGTTTTTATTTTAAATGTGTCACTGTTTTTGATCCAGATCTGGATTCAAAGGAAAACTTGGCAAAACCAAAACACTTTATGGACTGGATAGGGTAACTATCTAATCATGCAGTGCAAAAGTTTTAACCAGATTACGATATATAATGGCACAGGCTGCATACATGTAGCATGTACCCTACTTCTTGTACTTGTTAGAGTGACTATTGAGGTAAAGGGGCTAATCTACTGACAGCCGCTGAGCATCTTGATTTCATTGAAGCTGATTTCTATTTTCTACCTTCCTTCTTGAACTTTAAGGACTATCCCTGTGTGGTTGCTGTTGGATTGGGGGAAAAAGACCCTTCCTCAGATACAGAAATGGGAGAAGAACTAATGGAAGCTGCTAATATACGACATGCTGCTGGTGGTAAGTATGCCAATCCATATAACCAAACATCATGAGACAGACAGACAGATTGACAAACACACAGCAAATTAACAGACAGACAGCTGATTGACAGACAGACAGCAGATTGACATATTGACAGACAAACAGCAGATTGACAGACAGACAGTAGCTAGATTGACAGACAGACAGATGAAGTGATCCCCATATACATATAACAAATGTACCATCCTAAAAGTTTGACAGCAGTAGACTGATAGTTTAGACTAGGGATAAGAAATTACAACTCAGGTCTTAATGTGTTAAATTTATTCAAAATGTAGCAGGTGCAAAAGCCCTTAGAGAAGCTGGTGTAAAACATGTTGAAATAGAACCATTCACAGATTCTTCAGGTATTCTTCCAGACATTTTAAACACTATAAATAAAATTACTGTAAGTAATGTAAAAAATATTACTATTGATTTGTTTTTTTAAGCAGCCTTTTTGTGCAATTGCAAAAGGCAGAAGGGATTTAACACCATGTTTTTTGTGTGTCTTTGACCAACAGCTGCTGCTGAAGGTTCTATGCTTTCACTCTTCAGTTTTGATAAACTGAAAGAACCCAAAAAACACAAGTTACCAGTTGAGTTGAAGTTATATGCACAAGGCAAATACCTTGACAGGTAAACAATCTTCATATCCTTAAATTTCCATTTGACCAAGCCAGCTCTGTTCCAGATAATTTTGAGTAAAGGGGTCTTCAGAATCTTGAAAATGGGAGAATCATCCCAATCTTCCAGTTTTGCATTACCAGCAGAGCTTAGAAACTTTGGGGAACCCAATGAATCAGCTGTTGTTTTACAGGATAAACTAGGGTATGGCATATTGCAGGTTACTCAACCGAGGTCGGTAACAAAAAATAAATAAATAAATAAATAAAATTTTTAAAAAATTTAAAAAAATTTTTAAAAATATTGCAGGGACTCCTGAGAATAGTTTTGAGTGGGAGGGGGCTCTTAGAAATGTAATTTGGATATTGCAGCTTGAATATCTTAATTGCTTGTGGAATGAGCAGGGCTTAAAATAATGGCTGATCAGTTGGCAGTCATAAACACAGGACAAATTAGTTTTAGCTTAGTCATACCTCGTTTTTGGCTCAACGTTTTTGGTCAAAATGACTGTTAAAGCAAAGATTTGATTGGACAGGTCCCAGTCTTGGCCAGACAAATATCTAATGTCTGGCCATTATCTTAAGCATTGAACAAGAAAGGCTGAAACACTGTCAAAGACCTGCATGAGCAAGGCACTATTTTAATCTTAGTTTGATTTTAACTTCAGCACATCTGGGGTAGAGTCTTGGGGGAAAGGAAAGATCTTTGCTGGCAGTCAGAACTTTGCCAGGGAGTTGATGGAGACGCCAGCTAATCTTATGACACCAAAAATATTTACAGAGACTGTTAGTAATAGACTTGGTCAACTGGACAACATTACTATTCATGTCAGGTAATCCTCTTGTCCCTTCTCTCGCTGTTATAAATAAAATTATTCTTGTTTTACAAGTTGGCCCTTGTAAAAGGGCCATATGATGACAGGTTTAGGGGTCAGGCTTGTGGCTATGGGGGTGGTACTCTACCTGTGCTTCTTCCCATGGTACTTAGGTGAAAATTAACACAAAGACCCACAATCATGTGCCTGGAATTTTTCATAAATAATGCCTGTCTTATTGATTCATGCAGATCCCCTTACCTAAAAATTACTTACTCTCCTTGCAATAGACCTCCTCGGCTCTGACATAATGTTGTCCCATTTCAGACCGCGTGCCATTCCCTAGAGTATCATTTCTTTGTTTAAGGTTTGCGCTCGGTTGCACATGAGAAGAGACATGAATATGGATATGACTCAAACAAAGAATATTATTCTCAAGGGAATGACACGTGGTCTGAAATGGGACAACATTACGCTTGAGGGCTCCAGAGCCGAGGTCTATTGGAGTCTTCAGTAAATAAATATTGTGATCAAATCGTGATTAAATAATTATAATTCTAGAGGTCAGTCATGGGCTGAGGAGATGAAAATGGGAGCATTCCTTAGTGTTGGGAAAGCATCATCTGAAGAATCCTTGTTCATGGAAATAACATACCGTGGAGCAAAAGATAATGCACAAAAACCACTAGTCTTTGTTGGAAAAGGTACATATCGATTTTTATATATCATATTTTATGACACTATGCGGCAATGGCCCCTCCTTTGACTACTCCCTTTTTGGGGAGGCTGCAAATGCTTGTCGAGGAACATCTAGCCCCAGAAAGTGGAGCAGTCAAAGAAGGGTTGGGTCGTTATGATATTTCAGGCCCAAGTGTAGGTTTGGTTGTAGCTTGACCCCATGACCTCCTTCACAACAACCAGATACAAGTAAGTTATATTAATCCTTTGTTAATTTTCCTCTCAACAGGAGTGACATTTGACAGGTGCGTACGTACCAGACTAAATGAAGTACCATCTACCAGTATACTATTGTTCTCAAGCATTATAACCAATAATTATAATGATTCAAAGAAATGATCAAGTGGATTGATATGTGGTCCAAAGTGGCAAATATTATACCCTAGACCTGTGACAGAGGTAGAAGGATCTGGACAGCTGAATAACCAACCACCTGTCAACCCTTCAATTTTATATCAAACCCTGAAACAACCTCTTCAAGGCTGACCTAAAATCAGCCATAGCTAAATTAAATTGAAATTTAGCCTTTTAGTGGGTTTTGCAGAGGGAGAAAAGCTATAGAACCCAGAGCTAATACCCTTGAATCAAAGAAAATATCTAACAAACTTTATACTCACATGTGATGCCAAGTCCAGGAATCAAACCTGAGACCCTAGGGGTAGGAGGAGAGAGTACTAGTACAACTTATGCTAAATATACCTTACTTTGCTTGCATTCTGCCAGTGGAGGAATTTCTATAAAACCAGCCAAAGGAATGGGTCAAATGAAAGCAGATATGGGCGGTGCAGCAACAGTCTGTGCTGCTATGGAAGCCATTGCACTGCTAAAGCTGCCAATCAATGTCACAGTATTGACACCGCTCTGTGAAAATATGCTGTCTTCAAATGCTTTGAAACCAGGGGATGTCATTACAGCAAGTAATGGGAAAACAATAGAGGTAAGAAATTTAGGGCTCGTGATTTATATCACTGGTGAACTCTATATTTCAATATATTGTGATCTTATTTGATATAGGTTGAAAACACTGATGCTGAAGGCCGTCTTATTCTAGCTGATGCTCTGTGCTATGCCAACACTCTTTCTCCTTCTGTAATAATAGATGTTGCAACTCTAACAGGTCAGTTTTATCTCAAGTTGGAGAAAAATTCACTTTTGTTCTCTCACTCATTTTTTTTTACAGTATCATAATGCCACAGAAATCAGATGTAATAATTAAGAGCAGGTCTCAGGTTTTTTAATTCAGAAATTCCAATTTTCTTCCATACAAACTCTGTCATTTTGTTCTTTCTCTGACCCCCCCCCCCCCCCCCCCCCCATCCCCATTCACCCTTCGGAAATTCCAAATTCCTCTGTTGGGTTGGGGGGGGGGGGGGTGGTATGGATAATTTCTGAAATTACACAATATTTTAATTTATTGAATTGTCTTAGGTGCAATGGACATCTGTCTTGGACAAGCAGCAGTTGGTGTTTTTACAAATTCTTTAACACTTTGTCATCAAATAAACCAGGTATTAACTAGTACAGAAATTCCATTCGATTCCACACTTTCCATGTCATATTTGAAAGATGTGTGGTGGGAGGGGAATAGGGTGTTAGTAGATGCTAAAGAATAGTGTTAGTTAACTATTTCTGATACATTTCCAGGCTGGGTTTGACACTGGAGAGCGCATGTGGCGTATGCCGCTATACAAGCATTATCGTGAACAAATAGAGTCACCTGTAGCTGACCTGTTAAATACAGGAAAAACAAGGTATTGCGATACTATAAAGTAGATTTTGCATGAATTTCTTTCTTACTTCATCCATCCATCTGTCCATCCATCCATCCATCCATCCATCCATCCAACCATCATCTATTGACTCATAAATTCTATATTCCATCATTCATTCATTCATTTATTACTTCTTTCTTATATCCATCCATTTATATACACAAATACCCACGCAATAATCCATCCTTTCACCCATTTATCCATCCATCTATTCATTCATTTGCTAATTACCAACACTCAAATCCTCCAAAATATTTTTTTGTTAGATTCAACAACTTTTTTATATCTGCTTTCTTTTTCAGGAGTGCAGGTTCTTGTACTGCGGCCATGTTTTTAAAGGTATTAATATTAATTATTTCAAATAATAGAATATTTGATGACATGGGTTATGAATCACAGATGACTCATCAACTGCAGAGTCAGAAAAGAGAGTGTAAGATTGGGCCTAAGAAAACATTCTACAGTTTTCTCACCTCTACAAAAATCAACTTTGAAATTCCACTCTGGCTCTGGAGACTAAGCAATCATTCCCTGGGCATTTGGCATAAGATAAATTAATAATAATATTAATAATAACTTTAATTCTTATAAAGCCCATTACACCTGTCTCAATGGTCTTAACAAATACTTAGAAAAAATTTGAAAATAAAAGAATAATTAATTAATTAATCAAAATTGTTGATAAAATCATATAAAATCATATAAATAATAACTAAAAAGAATGCAGAAATATATACATATATATATATCATGTTTAAATATCATAACTTAAATTTACATTTAATTACACTAGCCCATGGAAGGCAAAAGGTATGACATTAGGTGTCAGAGAGGTGTTGTGAGCTATCTTGCGACTTAGATTTTGGAGGGGGGTTTGGACTAGAGGTGAAATTAATTCTGTGCCATTTATTCACTCCCTAAAAATAAGGGCAATGGTTTCTAACTTCATGATTTGATTGATTATTTCAGGAATTTGTAGAATGCAAACACTGGGCTCATCTAGACATTGCGGGAGTTATGTATCATACTGACGCTATACCATACTTGGGAAAAGGAATGTCAGGTATTTTGTAAAGCTCATTTTAAGATCTGGAATAAGTGTTATGGTTTTGATCCAAGCCTGTCACGACGAGTTAATACAATATTATACTCTTAGAGAGCAGAACCCATGTACCTTTACATATACCACTTGTCAAGATGGCTTTTAGTTAAGACATATTTTGCATTACCATCCCCTGTGCACGCACCCTGCAAGACCCCTGGTTACAGCCCTGTACTACTCTAACGATTAATTTGATTGACAGTAGTCTGTCTGTAATAAGCTGTCACAATATGTTTTTTGATCATGCAGCACATAGCAATGACCAGTCTGTGATAAAACCTTCATAATAAAGCCAAGGAAAGCTTGCGTCCTATCTATTCTAACTTTCACATCTTGTTTGTAATTTTTCGTTGAAGGACGCCCAACTCGTGCTCTGATAGAACTGGCCAGCAAGCTGTCAAGAAATAAGTTGGACTAGAAATAGCTTGATGCCTATCAAAATTTGTATTTAATACACCTTTTTAGAATGTTTTCCCATTTCAGGCTACTCATCATTCTCTTAATTGATAAGACCCTTTGTGTGAGTTTTATCCATATTGTGTAGTCCCAGAAATTATCCTTTCTTCCATACAAACTCTGTAATTTCGTTCTTTCTCTGACCCCCCCCCCCCCTTCCCCCTACGCCCTACCCCTCAAAATTTTCTAATTCCTCTGGGGGGTATGAATAATTTCTGGAACTACACATTGATGCATCTTCTCATGTGAAACCATTAAACAAAGAAATGATTCTCTAGGGAATGACACATGGTCTAAAATGTTTGTGCATCAGGAGTCATTGTTTCAGATTTAATTAAGAGCCAAAGGCAAGTGATTGTAGATCTGATACAATGTGGCTGCTCATGAATCATCATGAATCCTTCATTGATCATTCGTTGTACAGATTTAAAAACAATTACTTTCATAGGCAGTTGTATGTACAAATGATTTTGAAATAGATGAACACCAAATTCTAATGTGCACAGATGACCTTGTAAAAAGAAATGAATACTACCAGCAAATGTTTTGTAGTTTGCAAAAGCCTTAGATTAATTTTGTTGATACTACGTTGAAGTGATCAATAAATCTATCTTTTTTTTTTATCCCTGAAACAACCTTTGGTGTGATCTAAGTCAGGGCATGGCTAACACACAGATCCAACTCTTAAAAACAACCTAGAGCTCAACTGATATAAGTCAGGGCACTGGAACAACCGTTGGGGTGGTGCAAACCTATGTACAGCTAACTATGGAATTTAGTGTTTGGGTTTCGCTGAAGGAAGAAAACCAGATAACATAATGGCAGGGCAAAATTAGTGATTCAAATGGAATGTAGCATGTGACCTCAAATGCATGATGAAAAAGGCTGAATCAAAATGGGAAATGAAATGGGAATTGAAAATTTGAAACCAATAAAAGCATTTTCACACAACTCTTTCCAGTTGTTCCTTTAGCATAAAAATGCATGACTCTGACTAAGAATTTGTTAAAATTATTTAATGCATCAAAAGTTATGGAAACAGAAAAATTGAGAAAGAAAAGTAAAGTTGGTTGGGATGTTGAATGGCACTATCTGTGAAGTCTACTACCTGCCATCTGCATACTCTGCAGCGTGTTATATGGTCCATGGAGTCATTGCTTTTTATGAAAAAGCATAGCTTCTTTTTCTCATTGTGACTTAGATTTCAATTTCTTAAATGTTACGTTTTGAGAAGCAAGACAAAAAGAAGAAGAGAAACACGAACGTTGGGTTGCCTGTGTCGAAAAGGGCTTTGAAGGTTGTGACGTATTTCCGGGTCCAATCACACAAAAGATCGCTAAAATCTCCCCACAACTCATTCCCAGGATTTATTCTCTAGCTTCAACGATTAGATATATTAACAGAAAATCCGGCTATGAAGAAAAGAGCAAAAAAATGTTCGTTAATTTAATTTTTAATTTGGACCCGAAAGTGGTTTTTCGTTCGAATTACGTCACACTTAACAACTATTGCGCTTTGTGGTGAAATCGTGACATCATTTCTAGCCAATCAACGAGAGAATAAATTACGCACCTTCTATTTTCGTGTCATTTCAAAACGTGCTGCAAGGTTATATGATTTAAATAAAGTTTTATCCCCAAAAACATCAGTTAAAGGTTTCGATCTTTGCCTGTAGTCAGATCTTCACCTTAGGTGATCTTTCTTAAGATTAGATAAGAATGGTTTGGCACAAAGTTGGAAAATACGGCGTTCATAGTGGCCGAACATTGCGCTCTCCTACGAAACCTCCACGAGCTTCACATTGCACTAGAGCTGGCTATATCACAAAAGTGGTTTTTAACAAGACTGACCCTCTAGAAACAGATGAAATTAAAAAACATTTGAACAGCTTTAGAATTGCTGACGGCTTTGATAACGACCTTGTCGTGGAAGAAAGCCTCCAGCGCGGTTTGAATCCAGATAATGAATGGTTCAGAGGATATCCGTCGTACGACGCTGTCTTGTCACTAAACAAGAAGAAAAGATGGCTCCTGCCTCAGTTGCTGAGAAAAAAATTGACTGAAGATAAAGAAGCATTCGAGGGAGAAGATAACTTGGGCCCAAGGGTCGTTCTAATTGAACGAAGATCAGCAAATAGTCAAGATAATGAAGAGTCACTGAAAAGTTTAAAAAGGGGTGATTGCTGTGGAGTTGTGGATAGTAGTGCGAAGGATTTATCGAGCTTGATGGATAGAGGAAAGAAGAGAAAAACGTTTTGCCATGTTGGAGACAAATACAAGTGTTCAAAGGGGACTGAAATTAATTATGAGGTTTGTGAGAGCATCTCTGCACATTCATGGCCATACTTGAAAGAAACCGCGTCAAATCGCGCCAGGTTTGACTTTTGGTATGGGGACTTTAGAGACCGTGGCAGCATAGTTAATTGAGTACTATGGTGGCAGTAAGAAAAGGACAGAAATGATCAAGTATTGCTTGAGTGATGTTGATGATATGAAAGATGATTATGATGATTATGAAGATGATCAAACCCCAACTACTCAAGGTGGTTTTGTGGACAACTGTTTGGAACTTGATCTTGGAGCTTATGTTACAAAGGCTCTGGACAGCAAGGTATCTGGGGATATTCAGGGAAAGTCAAGAAAAATTCATCATCACGCAAAATCAAATCAAAAATTAACAGAGAACAGAAATCCAGCATCATCAAAGACTGTAGCCTGTTATGGTAAAGGATGTGAAAAATTGATTGACAATCAAGAGAAAGCAAACAAAAACAATGATGATAATGTATCAATTTTGAACACCCCTCCAGCATCAACAGCTCACTCAACGATGGAAAGTAATACTGTTGTGAAAGACTTTGAACTGTCTGTTTTGATTGACAGTTTGGACATGGATGGCCTTCAAGATAAGTTCAAGTCCAGATTTAAGGAAGGGGAGAGTATTCCACGCAAGTTCTTTATTGCTGCTCCATTCTGCCATCATCAGTATCTTTTATTTGAACCTCATTGTGACAGGGAAACAGAACAAAACATGTCTTGTGAAGTCCGTGTCACATTTATATGCGATGATAATCAAAATACTTACTCTTGTGAATCTGATTCACACACAATCACAAACAACTTCAACAAACTGGCTCAGCTAGAAAGCCAGAAAAGGTATCTAAGCATCAACGAAGTTGTAGACATCTTTGACAATAGCTTTATCTGTTGTGGAGAGACTGGAGAAACATGTGATCCTAAGAAAGAGTCCTTCAAGATTAGGAAGACTGTGGTTGCATATGATGTCCTGAACTCTTTCACTGGCCACCAAACTGAAGTGTGCTCATGGGTTGAAGCATCTAAAGAAATATCTTCTGCACTACACCAGAGACTGCCAGATGAAACTGCAGCAAAAACCTATGTCAATTCACTAAACTTTGCTAAATATTCAAAGACTTGTGAGATATGCTACACTGAGTCCAATGATTCAAATGAAGGTATAAATGATAATCTATCATATTTTTATAATATTTTCTCATAGATATCCAAAACATTTCTATTATCATGCATCACAGGATCAAATTAATTATATTCAGGAATATTAATATATTTAAACAATTGCATAACTTACAGTACAGTAGACCTCCTCAGCTCTGGAGTTCTTGAGCGTAATGTTGTCCTATTTCAGACTATGTGTCATTCCCTTGAGAATAATATTCTTCGTTTGAGTTGTATCCATATTCATGTGTCTTCTCATGTGCAACCGAGTGCAAACCTTAAAAAAAGAAATGATATTCTAGATGTGGTCTGAAATGGGAAAACATACGTCAGAGCCGAGGAGGTATATTGCAATTACAATTGCATGCCTTCAGACTTTCAACTACTACTTTTTTAAATCAGTTCACACTTTTTCCCACGATTTTTATATATGTATTAACCATGTGATATTTTATTCTGTTAAGGGTTCACAGCACTTCTGGCATGTAACCACTGGTTTTGTAATGATTGCTGGAAAATGCACCTTGTAGCACAGCTTCAACTGGGGAAGACAATAGTTTCCTGTCCTGCCATGGAATGTAGTGAAGGCATTGATGATGCAACCTTTATGTCATTGGCTCCCAAGTCTTACTTCAGGTACAAGAGCATTCAGCAGGACAGAGCATTTGAAATAAACCAGCAATGGAATTGGTGTCCTGGTGACAAGTGCCGACTGGTTGCAAGGGTGTCAAACACCAAAGGATGTGGAAGTCCAAGGGAAGCAGATACCAAGCAAGCTACACCTCTGCCATGTATGTGTACATGCTCCCAAGTATGGTGCTTTGGTTGTCAAGAAGAACCACACTGGCCTGCATCTTGTGATCAAGCACAGAGTTTTAGGCATCAAACTAAAAAATATCAAGAGGTAGTAGCCACTTCCGGTGACAATTGTGTGACCTCTGTTTCTGTTAGACGTTGCCCGAAGTGTAAATACCCTATAGAGAAAGATGGTGGGTGTCAACACATGACATGTGCCAAATGCCGTGGAGATTTCTGCTGGATATGCCTTGGTGTTTGGAACCCTTGGGGAATACATGACTGTGAAGAAGGTGTGACATCAGAGGAAATAGAACTGACTGACACCATTGGAAACTCAAGATTCAATGAGCATTTAAGAATTTCAACAATTCACAAGAAGGCAAGGAAAGTGGAATACTTATTTAAAATGTACAAGCAAGTAGAGGATATCTCAAATGCTGTTGCTACGCATCAAAAACTCATGCAACACAAGCTGCTGAATGTAAAGCTCCCTTCCAAGACACAGGCTCTTTTGGCTTTGTGCCATAAGCACGATATCCCAGAGAAGTTAAGACTAATGGTAGATACAAAGTTTGTTTCCCACAGTGTGATAGAAGGAGCTTCCATTCATATGGCTACATCCAAAACCAAACGAGGTCACCATAAGCTTCAGCAATTGACTAATGATCTGCATTTTGTGATCATTAGACTTGAGCATTACTTGAACATGAAGCTAGAGGATCTTTGCTCAGCTTTAGACCATGCCACAGTCCTTGTTGAAGCTGCTAAGGCTACAATTGTTGCCATTGGGCAGGTCACAAAAGCTAATTGTCACAAACATTAAAAGTGTCATTAAATCTTGAGTACTATACATTTACCTGCTTATTACGTACCTGGATCAATCTCCACCAATCTTAAAGAGTGATACAGTATTTACTGGGAGGTTAATGGTGAATGAGAAATCATTGAATTGGGTTTATTTATATATTCCAAGAAAATTCCTATATTTTTTGATAGAAATTAATTATAGCTAGAGAATTATTGAATAAATATTAATTGTTAATAATCATGAATAAAAATGTTTTATAAGCTGTTAAAAATTTATAAGCAAAAAATAAGTCAGGTTGAATAAGTAGTCCCAATGTTCTTGCCATATCCACAGGTTTAGTAAAACCTTTGGGGGGTGGGGTGGGATGTGGATGTGGATGCTCCCCTTGCTATGCTGCTGTTGTGTGGGAAAATTAAATCTTTGTAATCATTTCACTGTGAACTGTTGCATGAAGTTTTGCGAATATCACACTACACTCAAGAGGACACTCAAGATGCTGACACACAGTGTGACAGGATCGGACTGTTGCTGCATGTATCTACCCAAAACTTGTTGCATGCAACAAATCTGAAGTTGACTCCCATTCTAATCTTGCAACATTGTGAGCAACAAATTTCACCATCTGAACATGGCTGCAACATATTACCTGCAACATTTTGAAATTTCCAGCCAATCAGCGGCACCAAATTTTATAACTGCTGACCAAATATCTTGACATAGCAGGCTGACACAAGCGATGTTGAGTGATCTTGTTGCAAAGTGGGTCACCCCGATTCAAATTTGTTGGGGTTCCCGGGAATGAGTGCTAACGGATTACCTCGTTTGGGCTTCCTGTGGATAGACTGAAATGCAAGATGGCGACCAAACGGGCCGTAGACCACGAGCAAAGTTCACTCAGCAAAAAACGGCAAAAAACAACAACCAAGGCTAATAAAACAGAGTAAGTAGATGCGAAGGGAAATAATGAGTATGATCGTCAGTTTTGATGGTTTTGTTTTCAAAAATAAGCTGAAAGAATACAACTTTTGTAGTGATTCTCGTCTCCACGTGGTGCAAGTGTTTTTATGTTGTGTTGGATGAAGCAATGTATTTTCGACTTTTCCCTTTTTTCTTGGCATTATATAATAAAAATTTTATTTCTGATTTGGGTTGACAATAACGGTTAGCAATGTCTTTACTAAGTTTGATGAAAAACATTAATTTAATATAAGCTTTCTGACGCAAGATCTCGGATTTTTTTTTTCGTTTTGTCTAGTGAGCTAGAGAAAGAAGTAGACTTTCCAAGAGGAGGTGCTAGCGCTCTTAGTCCTCTGGAAGTTCGCAGGATTAGGCAAGAAGCTGAGAAAGATGTTCTTTTTGGGGTGAGACATAAGGAACTAGTGTGATTCAAATAAATCTTGATAGCTTGATTGTGGTTTGGATTCCCACGGAATGGGGAGAGGTACTCTTACCCGTTTAGGGTAGGGATGTGCTGCTGAGCCCTCTGAACCCTGACCCCGCTTCAGATTAAACTGCTGAAAACCATACCCTGTTTGGCAACATGTACCTGTATAGCAAATATAGGAAGGTATTCCCCCTCCCCCAGGTTTGGAGTGGTTTTATAATAAGTGGGTAACAACACAACAAATTTGTAGCTGTACTGTATCCATAACATATACAGTAACCTTAAATTCTTTGATTTCCCAAGTTGTCATAGCCTCCATCTTGGATAAATTTAACAAAACTTGTCAATGAATTCTTTTGTTATATCAACCAACATGGCTGCCCTGTCTTTTGTTACTTCACTCCCCTGGGAATGATTAAAAACCAGCAATACACATTATGACTGGATGAAATGGGGGAAGACAACAGTAATAACGTCACAACAGCGCACTCTCTCTGTCAATAAACATTTAGATCTACCTTGACTGCTAGCTTTTGTACTACCAATGGAAAAAACTAAAAGTAATAGTTATACTTCTTATATTGTAGAGAGGAGAAGAAGAGAGCAAGAAAAAGAAGAAAAAAACAAAACCAAAGAAGAAAGCTTCAAATGATGATGAGGATCAGTCAGTTGAATATGAATCATCTACCAAACACAAGCATGTTGAGAGCCTTTCTTTTAAGGTTGTTATCATTTAATAAATTATTATTTACCACATTTCTAATGTGCAGGCACATCAAGTTATGTCAGATTAGCAAAACTTTAATTAATTAATTAACTTTGATTAATAGCACTTTCCCTGTGAATTACATAATTGTAGTTCTACAATTTTTTTATATATCTAATTTTAATTTAATTTTTTTTAATTTTTAATTTTTATATATTTTTATATATATTTAATTTGGCTGGCCATCAAGGTGGCTACTGACCAGTCATTATGTTAGCCTTGTATGAACATAAAGTTCTGCTATGTCTTTGTCATATGGTACACTTGGAAATGCTTGCATCAAACCATCGATCAATATTAAAGATAGCTTTGTATTAATATTTCCAAACAGAAACTCATCCCTGGGCTGAAGTTACTTGGTGTTATAAGAGAGGTCAATCAGTTTGAGATGATTGTAAGCTTACCAAATGGATTGACAGGATTTGTTAGTATCTTTGATATAAATGAGAGGATTACATCTTTGCTGGCCTCTCATGATGAGAAACAGGACGAGGAAGAAGAGGTAAGAAAATGCTTTGGGTTAGCTGTGTTATTTTCCAAAATACTTGAACTAGTATGTTATCCATGAGGATGTGTCTTTACAAGTTTATAAAAGAGAATCATTTCTTGAATGGGAAGATGGGATAAAGAGAGTGTAAGGGCAACTTTCCATGACGATAAGGTAGAATTGGGAAAGGATGACTTGATATAGTTTTGTGAGGGGAGGGGACAGGAGGTAAAGGTCAATGCAGTTAAAGGATAGTAATTTTTGTATGACAGATGATGATTTTTGTGAGGGGGTTTGAGAAGGAGATTAAAAATGAAAATAAATATAGGTTAATCAAAGAGATCAATTCCTAAATGCTTTCTTTTTTCTTTGAATAGGATAACATTCCATTGCTAGAGGATCTTTTTACTGTCAACACCTTAGTAGTGTGTGTAATCAAAGAGATTAACGCAGAGAAGCATGGAAACAAGAAGATCCAACTGTCAATCAATCCTGACGATATTAACAATGGATTGACTAACATTACCCAAGGAATGGTAAGGGTCGGCAGTTTTCATTTTTGGTTTATTGTATAGGTTATATGATAAAATAAACATGACTTATTGAGTGGAGATATGATGGAGATATATAATATACACTGTCATATTACTTTATTTGACCACAGTCTACTTATTTCCAGGTAATTAATGGTTTTGTGTCCAGTGAAGAGGACCATGGCTATGTTATTTTGTTTGGTATTCCAGGAAAATCTGGCTTTCTTACCAAAAAACAACTTCCACCAGGTATGTTTTTTTTAAAAAAAAATAAGTAAAAATTTCATCTTCACTAAAACTTCAAGTTTGTATTTTTTGGGATTGGGTTCCCTGTGTTCCCACAGGCAGCCCAATCCAAAGGGGTTTTCCATGATACTCATTCCTGATTATTTGTTAAACAGGTAGCCTTAGTGTTGGACAGCCTGTTCAAGTTCTGGTTAAGTCATCAGATAAGGAAGGGAGAGTTATCACTTTGAGTTTAGACAGAGAAAAAATAAACTCTGCAGTGGTGAGTCTAGATTGTTGTATGGCTCATCTATATTTTGATCTACTTGTTAACTATTTAAAATATCAATAGCCAATGCAATAAATATGTTGTAAATGCCCCTCAAAACACTAGAAATTGCACTTCCAAGGGTGTCAGTTTGTAACTTTTTTCGGTGGGACCTGCCTCTGAACCCCACTAGGTACTCTCTCCTTTGGTAGTTGTTAGGCCCTCCTCCCTCCCCCCCTCCCCAAATCAAAATCACTCTCCATGGTCCCTGTTATCTGTATAAATTCATTATGAAATGCTGGAATGTGAGGCTATGCGAAAGAAATCCAATGTTCCAGACCACATGGCTGCAGCTTTAGAAAGGTACTTTGTGCTAGCCAAGTTATATTGCTAAAATATAGAAAAATTGATTGACACAGGTGACAGATGAAATGAAGCCCAAATTTTCCAGTCTTGTTCCTGGAATGTTAGTCAAGGCAACTGTAAAGGAGGTACTTATTTTTTAACTTTTGTGACTGGCTCTGACAATTTCTTATGGTTTTTATCTCTGGGACAAAATTGAACAATATTTTAGAATTCAGTCTATTTGTTTTTTTTACTAGTGCACATCCAGTGGTCTTCTGGTATCTTTTCTCTCTATGTTTGAAGGTAGTGCTAGCTTAATCCACTTGCCTGAAAATGGAGATGATGGAGTAAATCTAGAAGAAAAATATAAGAAAAAGTCGAAGGTAACTAATAACTAAAGGATTAAAAGATAAGATTTGAGAGTTGAAGGTTACGAAAGTAATTTAATAATTCAAAGAATTTTTTAGCATTCAAGCTTATGAACCAACCTCTGGACTGATCAAAGTCAGGGCATGGCTAACTCGCAGATTGAATTGGAATTTAGTAATTTAGGTTTTGCTAAGGGAGGAAAACCAGAGAACCTAGGGGAAAGCCCTTGCATCAAGGGAGAGAGACTAACAAACTCCACACACTTGTTATGCCAAGTCTAGAATGAAGGTTCTTCAACTCAAACACAGCAAGCTTTGGGTGTTTGGATTTCTTTACTAACATCAATAGATTCTGAGAAAGTTAATTTTTGAATGATGTTTGTAATTTTCAGACAATATTGTTTATCTTATTCAGCTTGTAGGTCGCATACTACATGTCAACCCCAAGAGTAAATCTGTTGGAATCAGTTTTCATGCCAGCATTATCGCAAATGCACCCCATGCATTTGGCAAGCTTGCATTTGGGGATATCATTGAGAATGCAACTGTGGTTAGAATAGATCAAGGACTTGGACTGTTGATGAAAGTGATGGACAGTTTCCATGGTTATGTACATGTATGTAGTAAAAAAATCTTTTTTTCCAGGTTATTATATGGGTTAAAGAAATTGCTATATTCCTAAGCAACTGTTTACTTCTCTGTTCTCCTATGGAAAGTGTTGAGAGAGGGAGACTGAGAAGAGGAGAGGAGGGGAAAAGCTTTTTCACACACAGTTAGCCCACCAGTAGGAAAATATATGTAGAAGAGAAGAAAAGGGACTCTTCCATGAGGTTTGCTTCACATGCAATGCCACTGTGTTCTATATTTACAACGCACATGCTGATTTTTACATAAGGAGAAAAACCAGAGAACCCTGTGAAAAATCCTTGTGGCAAGGGAGAGAACCACACATCAAATAAACTCAGCTTACATGTGCTTCAGCCGGGAATTAAACCCATGACCAAAGGGGTGAACTACACAGCTGTGAGAGACAGCACTGTAGCAGCACATGCCAACCTTGACACCCACATTGGTGAAGGCACCTGCTGAGATTACCCTGTTTGAATTGGTTATTATTTTTTTGACGAACATTTTTCTTTAGATTTCGCATGTTGCTGATAGCCACGTGGACAAACTAGGGAAAAAATACAAGGCAGGGACACAGCACAGGTATTTTATTGCTCCCAGGGTTTCCCTTCTTCTTTACAAGTACAACATATTCATTCTTTCCTCTTGATTCATCCAGGTGTCGTATTCTGGGTTTCAATTCAATAGATGGACTTGTGTCATTGACAATGCAAAAGTAAGTTTGCACATTGTGTACCATAAAATTCTGATTATAATGCCTGGAATCATACTCATTGGCAAGGGTTTTTTGACAGGCTTATAAGCAGGAGGGCTCTTATTCGGGGGGGTTTATAACTGAGAGAATAAAAGAGTTTAGAAAAAAGAGGAAGCGGTAATTTCTTTCTCTTATGTTCACAGTCAATCTCTTTTGTGTCATTGACAAAATAAACAAGGGGAAGGCTTATAATGAGAATGTTATGGTATTTTGTGTTAAAAGCACAGTACTTTTATCGATTTAGCCATAACCTAAAGAAGTTTCGTGATTATATTATTTTGTTAATTTGTTGACAGGTCAGTTATTGAAAGGCCATTTCTTCGCTACAATGATATCAAAGTTGGATCTGTTGTAGAGGTACTTGCTGTATGATCACATGAATAATTTTATTCATTTGTTCATTTAATCATCCATCGATCCATTTTTCTATTTATGCCATCCATCTATCCATCCATACATCCTTCTTTTCTTCCATCCATCTATCCATCCATCCATCCTTCTTTTTTTCCATCCACCATCCACCAATCCATTTTATTATATCCATCCTTGCCATCCATTCTATCTTATTCACCAACTCAAGTAATTTTTTTGGTCTTCAGTGTAAGATATTAACCCTAGAAAAGTTTGGAATGCTTGTGTCAGTGTCACAAAACATCAGAGGACTGGTTACCACACTGCATTTTGCTGACATCATCCTTAAACACCCTGAAAAGAAACTAAAGGACGGCAAGGAAATCAAGTGCAGGGTGAGTACATTGAAGAAAAAAACCAACACTAGGGTCTTGAAATATCTGAGTCGAAGGTGCTGCCTTTGCTCTAAAAATATATCCAAATAGTTAGACCTTCGTCATGGTTGGGATGACCACATAAAAGGAAATTCCCGTCTCATTAGGAGACATTAAGAATAGAGGGCCACAAGTTTACCAGTGCGAAGTTGCCACTCTCCTTAAGCATCACTCTTACTAAATAAATGAATAAGTTCTTAATAATAATGGTAACATGTTTCATCATCAATGAAGGTACTAACAGTTGATCCTGAGAAGCGACGCCTACACCTAACCCACAAAAAGACCCTTGTTTCATCGGACCTTCCCATCATCACTCAGTACAGTGATGCTACGAGAGGGATGACGACACATGGTTTCATTACATCCATCAGAGAGCATGGCTGTATTGTCACCTTTTACAATAATGTCAAAGGTTTTATACCAAAATCTGAACTAAGGTAAGAACTCTATTTGAACCCAAACTGTCAAATATCTGCTATCCCCCCCATCCATCAGAGAGCACAGCTGTATTGTCACCTTTTTCAATAATGTCAAAGGTTTTATACCAAAATCTGAACTAAGGTGAGAACTCCTTTTGTACCCAAACTGTCAAATATCTGCTATCCCCCACCCTCCCCCTCCCACCAATAATTTTTCGTTGTATATACGAGTGATTCTGGTAGTCGTATTACCTGCAACAATTTCTTTCTCCAATTAATAACTTTGCTTGACATGAACAGTATTCAGCCACAAGAAGATCCTCATCAAGTCTTCTACGTTGGCCAGGTTCTAACATGTCATGTAATGAGCAGTCAACCAGAGCAAGGGAAGATGAAGTTGAGCCTAAAGGTATGTATTCAAGTTAACAGGACAGCATTATATTACTACCCAAAGTTGGAATGTATTGTTCTCATTCTAAAATTTGATTGCTTCTTGCTGCTTAAGTGGCCTGCCCTGGTTAAAGTAGACATACTGTACTTTAAACGTCCATGAAAATATATGAATACCTGTCTGTCCTGCTGAATACCCAAGTCATTTTGTGAGGAACGTGTATAAAGTACTGACTTATGGTGTGTAGGTCACTGGTACGACTTACTGTAACATTCAAATGTCTACCGATAAGAATGGTTGTCGTATGACTGAGAAGCATAGGATACTGATTTGCGGTATTTCCAGGTTATGACATACTGTATATATTTTAGCATTGCTTCCCAAAGGAATGGTTCTCTTGTGACTGAGAAACTTACTTACATATAGTAGTGACTTTAAGTATGTATATGGTATGGCATACTGTAACACCTTATTCCCATAGTCTTCCTATGAATAATCCAATCATAGTGTTTTAGCATTGCTTCCCAAAAGCTTGGTTCTCTTGTGACTGACAAACTTACTTATAGTAGTGACTTAAAGTATGTGCATGGTATGGCATACTGTAACACCTAAGTGGCTTCCCATAGTCTTCCTCTGAATAATCCAATCACAGTGCTTAGCTCTGGGTACTGTGAAATATGCTACAGTTGCTATATACTACAGTTTTGCTATATGCTACAGTTGCTGTTGGCTATATATTTGCCCTCTCATTAATTGCCACTCATACAAAAAATCACTATTAATACTTATAATAACTTGACATCATTTATTGTGTTTGTTAATGTGTTAGGCTAGTTCTGCATTGGCATCACCTTCATCTAACCAACAAGAGAGTGGAAAACCAGGAACCGTAAGTGATTGCAATACTCCAGTTTAGAGTTCTCTGTTGGCCTTGAGTTTGTATTGTTGAAGTTGAGAATTCTTTACTTTACCATTGGTATATGTAACTATATTCTGTCACTAAAATTAGGCTAACCTTTAGTAAATCAGTCTGTAATCAAGAAACACAGCAGTATTGTACGAATTTGAATACAATCTATGCTATATTTAGAGCTCAGAATAATAGCTGCTCAATGATAATAATAATGATAGTTTGGTTTATTGACATATTACTACACATAGACAGCGAATTGCGAATTTTGGTCAACACACTGTCCATTGGACAGTCAATATTTTCAACACAAATATCCATCATTCCATTTTATTGCATTCATTATTCTTCTCTCACTTTGTAAACCTTGTTATATATCATCATCATCATCATTTATTCATCAATAAAATATTATGATCTTCATAACAGAAGGTTGATATTGATGTTGTGGCCAGCAGCAGCGAAGGACTTGATGTAATAGTCCAACCTAAAGGATTCCCAGCCTTGTTGCCTGTAACTCATCTGTCAGATCACCCTAGTCACTGTGAACCTTTGGTCAATCTCTACAAACCATCTGAAAAACCAGTCAGGATAAGTGATGCTTTGTACTATGGGCAAGGCAACAAAAAGACAAATGTATCCTAAAAGCTGTGCTTTCATTTTTCATTTTATTTTTATTTTTCATTATTACTACAGTTGCTGTTATTGCTGCTGCTGTTGGTGTTTGTTGTTGCTCCTGTAGTTATTTATTGCAGCTATTGTTGCTGCTGCTGCTGCTATCGTAGTTACAGTTACTGTTATTGCTGCTGCTGCTGTTTTTGCTTTTGTTGATTTGTTGTTTATGTTAATTGCTGCTGCTGTTACTACTGCTGCTGCTACAGCTGCTTTTGTTAGCATTGGTGCTGGTGCTGCTGTTGCTGCTGCCATTTGTTCTGATGCTATTGCAGTTTTTATTATAATGTTAATGCTGTTGCGGTTGCTACTGCTACTTCTGCTGCTTTTGATGTTGGTTTTTGTGTTGTAATTCTATAACTGAAGATGACATTACTAATAGACTGGTTTATAACCCCTTAACAAAGCTTACTACAGATTGTTTCTCTCAAGCCATCACTCAAAGCTGCTGCACAAAACAAGAACCAGCTGAAGAGTTTTGAAGAACTTGAGGTTGGAATGGTCCTTCCAGGTTTTGTGAGGCAGATTATGGGATATGGCGTGTTCATTGAGTTTGCTCCTAGAATCTTTGGGCTTGCACCCAACTCTGTAAGTGAAGATTTTATCATATACAGCTATAAGAATTTTTTGTTGGCACCCTGAAACAACTTCTGGGCTGACCTAAGTCAGGCCACGGCTAATTCAGACTGAACCCTGAAACATCCTCAGGACTGTTCCATGTTAGGGAATTGCTAACTAACAGATCAAACCCAGAAACAACCTCTGGGCTGGTCTAAGTCAGGGCATGGCTAACTCACAGTTTAGTTGGAATTTAGCTCAAAATCAAATATTAAATGTGAAATCTCTTATTTTATTTTCTCTTTTTGATGACATTACATAACATTTTGTATAAGTACAAAATAAGAATTTTCAGAAGACTTCAATATTTAAATTAAGACTCAATATTACTTGTAATATTTCTAGAGCAGTTAAAAGTCAGGGTTAAAGCATGACTAGCTGTATTGTTTTTATTTTACAGTTCCTTGCCAATCAGTTTATCTCTGATGCTTCAGCACATTTCAAGATTGGACAGTCAGTAATAGCAAAGGTAAAAATAATAGTATGCTAACCCCTTGCATTATGGTGTCATTAACTACAGCTACCACAATCCCTTGCACACATTCTTTTGTTCAGTCAATAAGTACCAATTACTGTTCTAATGAGGCCTTTTAAATTTAAATAAGAAAATAAATCTGTGAAGGGTTTGGTGGTGGGAGTTGAATGACGCCATCATACAAATATCCTAAATATCAAACATAGATAAGGGTTTGGGGTTTACTCTCTCCCCACAAATTCGTTCTGGCAAATTAGACACTGGTTCCCTAAACTAGTTCTACTACTGTAAGTTCTTGTTTTGTGAGTGGTGTTTATTATTTTATTTCTGTTAGGTGACTGAAATTGACGAAGAGCGTAAAAGATTCCTTGTGAGTCTGAAGCAGTCAGATGTCATGTCAGATAACGATGGCCAGTGGGATCCAAGAATGGCTGTAGAACTGCTTCGAAACTATCTTAAGGAGCAAGAAATGATACTAGAAAATATTGCTAGTAAATCAGGTACAAGCGTTGTTGTTTTTAGCTGTGAAATAAATCGGTGACAGAGGCTGATTCACTTTTTCAATGAATTAAGGGATGGGTGTTAGGATAGATGTATTGATATGTGGAAGTAGGAATAGATGTTAGAATGGGAGTATGGATGGATGGGAGAACAGAAGGATAGATGGACAGATGGATGGGTGGATGGGAAGACAAATGGATAGATGGATAAATGGATGGAACAGACTGACAAAAGCAAACAAAAGAGTAACCGACAAATACCAAATGCAAGCATTCATAACCTAGAATTACTTTACTTCTTTAAACAGAGAAAGCCAACAACCTGTTATCTTTAAAAAGAGGAAGTTGTATTGAAGCAAAAGTGAGTACACTACAATATAAACAGTCTATAATTTTTAACAGGTAGAATTAATAAATAAACCAACAAATGATTGAAGGAACGAATGAATAAACGAGAATTACAACCAGTCTTCTTGCAAAAAAATTGAAATCTCTTTCCAATAAAAAGCAAGTGTTTCATGTGTTTTTTGGCCCTAATTATTCAATAATAATCTGGTTGTAGGTGATTTCTGTCAAGAAACATGGTATTACTCTACAACTTGCCAATGATTTGAAGGGATTTGTCCCACATCAGCTAGCACAAGGTATATAGTCTTAGGTCAACTTAACAAGTGAGGGAGTTTCTTGAATGTCTCATTTTTCAACCCATTTTCAATTTTCCAGAAATGTTATCAGTTTTCATTGGTCAACCTATTTTTTGAAATTTTATATCCCAATTTTAAAGTTACATTTTGCTTAATATCATCCAGCTTTCCTGTAATAGTTGTCGAAGTTAATATATAACTATATTTCACACCCTAATTATGCATTATCCATTTTCTTTTGAATTTCCCATTTTGCTTCTCATGTTTCAAACAATGGTTCCATTCTTTTTCATCTCATTTCGCGTCCCATTTGCCATCTTTCTAGGTGTTAGCTGCCAGGTAAGTGAGGTTGTATATGGTGTTCTTTTGGATTATAACATTGACAACATGATGGCAGACATAACCCTGATGCCGAAGATCGTAGATGAAAGAAAAAAAGAAATGGGTCACAAGCCAAGCAAGAAAAAGAAGGTAGAGCTCATTATTTTATTTAGATGTATGGGGGGAAAATTGTTTTTTATTGTACAAGTGTATTTAAAATTTTACTTTTCAGATAATCTAAAAATGTTGAGAAAAATCTAGCATAGAATTTAAAACAAGATTTCAAATATACCTTTCTAATCACCAGCTCAAGAGTAATCAAGCAGTTGATTGCAGTGTGCAGCTTATTAAAGAAGATTACATGATAGTCTGTTTGGATGACCAACAACACTACAGTTTGGCGTTTGCCCCTTCCAAGATGGTATGTTTATGGATTCTGTTCAAAGTTGGGTTACCTGTGCTCTGCTACCACAGGTAGCCCAATCAGACTTTTCACCAAGTCAACCGTCATTGTTTTGTCTTTTATTAGCATCTGAATGACATAACAGATCCATCCAAGAAATTTGTTATAGGACAAAGTTGTACTGCTACAGTTCACAGGTATGGCAATAATTCTCTAATAGCTTTCTTATCCTATTCTTACAGGTGTTTTTATCATCCTTTCATTTTCTTTATTTCAGCTTGCAGCCTTGCATTGTTGTGCTTCCAGAGAGGAGTATTAGTTCAGAAAATATTAAACCTGGCATAGAAACTACTGCAGTGTAAGTATGCAGTGAATGGATAGAAAAATGGGAATAAATAAGTGGATGGATGGAGGGAGGGAGGGATAGAAGGATGGAGATAGTTTGGGATAAAGGGAGGAAAGGATGGAGAGAGGGAAGGAGAGAGTGAATATGTGAAAGCAGAAGGGATGGAGAAAGATGCCAATGCAGTAAGAAAAATGAATCTATTGATCATGGAGGTAGGGGAAGAAATTTATATATATATAAATATTAAAACCAAAATAATAAATTGAAATACAGATAAAGGTTTTGAAATTTCTTCTTCTGTTATTTTTTTCAGTGTCAAGTCTGTCAAAGGTCTTCAGATGAATGTACAACTAGACAATTTTGGGTTGAATGGAAGAGTTCATATCTGTCATGCTGCAGATGTCATTGAGAAGGTACAGAATATACTGTGTTATACTAGTCCAAGAAAACAGTCATATCTCTTTCAGGTAGCCTAAGAGTAACAGCCAGTCATCAGACAGATTTTGGAACTTGTCTGGGTCAAGTCTTTGTCTTTTCAATCATTTTGACCAGTAATATTGAGCTAAAAATGAGGTATGACGAACCTAACACCCTGACCTGCAACTGACTGGCTGTTATTGTAAGTCCTGGGTAGAGAGGGGGATATTGATATTAGATCCTACCCACATGAGATAAAATAGAGACCCTTGCCACCCTTTTTTAATTTATCAGAGAAGATGTTTTGTGAGCTTGCGTTATCTAGGCGAAGAATTTGAGATCTTTGCTGTTAACACATGTGAAGGGTAATCGTGTACTTCATGACCAGCCAGTAATGTTTCAAAAAATCATACATGTATTATAAATCTTCTATGTTTCGTTTTAGGGAAGCTCTCCCTTAAAACAATATCATCCCAATGACAAGATTAAAGTGAAAGTCTTGGGGATAAGAGATGCCAAAACTCACAAGTAAGTGTCAGGAAAGGAAATCAAGGGTGACATAGCAATAGTACACTCACCTCTCACCTCGGGGGTTTTGGGTTTGTCAGGTCTCTCCTGTGCTTCGAGGGTTTTTTCTGGTTCTTGGTACTGTAGTTTTCCTCCCTACGCAAAACCCAACAGACTAAATTTCAATTCAATATGTGAGTTGGCAGTTAATTGGATTACAATTGGAATTTAGAAGTTGATTTTACGCAAAGAGGGAAACCAGACAGCCCGAAGAAAAACCCTCGAAGCAAAGGGGAAAACCAAAAAGCAACTCTGCTTAGATATGACACAGAGTCAGTGAAAGGTTTTTCAAGGTTTTCATAAGATTTGGTTTATTTTTCAATAGAATTAATTCAGTTTTCTATATTTCATGTGTCTTAATTTCCACTCACTTTATCTTTACAAAGGTTTCTTCCAATAACACACAAGAATTTTAGTAAAGCATTTGCAGAACTGTCTCTAAAACCAAGGTAATGGTCAAAATATGGCTGAGTTAACTAATTCTGCTCATTTACTCATCAACCATATTGATATTATTCATTATAATGTATTTGAGATACAATGCACATGCTGATTGGCTGGCTACCATGTTTATATCAGAGGACATAGACATGCTGGTGCAAAATTTTTAAAAAACATTTTATAAAAGAAATATAAAATGGCTGCTTAAGACTCTGTACTGTGATATAAATACTCTGGGAGCTGTAAAGCACTCAAGAAGCAAAAGAAATACTCTTGAAATTATGCCTCCAGTGTGTTTATATCACAGTACAGAGGCATGCGCATGCATTTTATATCCCTTAAATATATATTATTATTTTTATCTTGTTTAGTGATCTTGCATCAAGCTCTGCTGAAACAGAATACAAAGAAAAGAAGCTTGAAGATTACAAGATTGGTGATAAAGTTACTGCTTTTGTCAAATCAGTAAGCAATCATTTTGCCCTGTCTAAAATGTTGTGAATTTGTTTTGGGTGCAATGTTTTACCATTTCAGACTGTGTGCCATTTCTTCTCACATCTGGGGTCTCAGATTAAATTTTGAAACTTGGCATCTCATATTATGAATAGGGTCCTAATAGGGTCCTAATTTTAAAGTCTTTTTCTAAGTTCTGTGGTTTTTCTCCCTCTGGAAAACCAAACAAGCTAAGTAACAGTTTAACCTGCGAGTTAGCTGGGCCCTGACTTTGGTGGGTCGAGAAGTTGTTTAAGGGTTTTGATAACTTTTGAAGGTAAATCAACAACTACATGTACTTGTTGTCATGCTTGCAGGCTACAGATCATTGTGTCTGGATGGTTGTCTCAACATCAGTCACTGGTAGACTATCGTTATTACAAGCCTCATCTGATATAAAGGTAAACAGACAAGAAATAAGAACTGCTCCTAAAACATTCTCCTACATTCTCCTCCTTTGAAGGAGCTCTCTGAAAAACATGTCAGTGATGCTTCCTAGTAAAATATCATCATCAACATTAACATCATCATCATCAACATCAGCACCAACATCTTTATCAACATCAACAACATCATCATCATCATCATCATCATCAACATCATTAGCAACATCATTATCATCATTACCATCACCATTATCTGTCAATCATTGTACTCACCCTGCACTTGATTTCCATCATACAAGCACTTAGTTGCATTCACTTTCCATTTATCCAAAAAAATGAAAACTAATTGTCATCACCACTGTGATGTTATTTACAGGTTCTTAAGAAGCTTGCTGCACATTTCAAGCAAGGCAATGGCTATACTTGTCATGTGATTGGTGTTGATACCACCCATGATGCTTTGGACCTGTCAATAACTTGTAAGTTATTCCCCAAATGCCTCTAACATAGCATGAATATATCTTTCTACACTAACAAACATCTGCCGAGTACATACCGGTATGTGATATATCCATGAAGAACCTTCAACCTTCCCAAGGAAACATAAAGCAATTTGTTTCAGGGGAGGGGGAATCAGTATTCTAATTTGGAAGACAGGGTAGTGTCATGGTTAGTTGGGTTACTTTATTAAAATCCCAGTTATATGACCACTAGTCTGCTAACACAAATATCCTTCCACTTTTGTGAGGCCACTTCAACAGTTATAAGCCCACCTCAGGTATCTCGTGTTTATTTAGTTGATGCACATAAAAGATTGAATGGGAAGATAACAGAAATGAAAAAAAGTTTCCATTTCATCCTAGACTTTTTTCCTTCCAGTTATAAGCCCCCCAGTTACAAACCTTAACAAAACTTACAAATGAGTTTAACATATTTTTACTTGAATCAGATAAGCCAGATGATGCCTTGGGCAAGGGTCAGGTAGTACCAGGGCGCATCAGTCGGGTTAAACCATCCTCTGGTCTCTTTGTACAACTGCCCTTGAATAAATGTGGTATGGTGTCCTTGACAGACGTACAGGACCATTATACTGAAAACCCACTAGAGAAGTTTAAAGAGAGACAGATTGTCGAGTAAGTATGTGTTTTGATTAAATCTTAGTCTGAAAAATCATTGATATTTTCTGAGATAGCAAGCAAGGGACATCATGGTAGAGTTTGGATGCAAGAATCTTTGGTTTTGCATCTGATTTTGCTTTTGGGAAGCACCAGTGGCGTGCGCTGCTAATGAGCAGCCTCTCACCAATGCGGCCCGAGTTCAAGTCCTGCCAATCTCGATGTCGTATGTGAGTAGAGTTGTTTGTTAGTTCTCTCCTGTGCTTCGAGGGTTTTCATCCCTCCTCAAAAATCAACTTCTAAATTCTAATTCGATCTTTGGGCTTTCACCTAGTTTGGAGCCAAGCTCTGTTGTGATTGTCCCACGCTGAAAGCTTTGTAGATCTAATGGCTCATGGCTTCAGTTATCAGTGTGAAACATGGCAGACTGCACACAGATGTATGGGACAGAAGAAAGGGCTAAAAATATGGACCAAGATGTGCAAAGCAAACGAGCCAGATTATATTTTTATTTAACAGAGTGAAAAATCATGGAGCAAAGCTGGGATAGGAGGGTGATAGAGAGACCAAGATAAACAATTCTTTTGTATTTTTAGGTGTTACATCTTAGGTCAAAAGGATGATGAACATTTTGACTTGTCTCTGAGGCCTTCAAGGTAAGTGAAATAAGTGGATGAACGAGATCAATGGAATTTGATCAAATAAATGAAAGAATGTCGGAATGGATAACTGAATGAATAAATGAATGAATAAACAAGCGGGAATTACCTTTAAAGGTAATCATATAACCTTTGCAAGTGAGTTAGAAATCCTTGATGACATGAAAAAGATTGTCATGAAGTGGAAAATAAACGATCTTCATTTGTTGTTGTTCCTTCTTATTTGTTGTTGTTTGATCTCGTTTCTTTTAGGACGGAAGCGGAAAGTACTAAAAACCAAACAGGTATGAAAAAAAAAAACCATATATAATTCTGAATTTTTCAAGATCACTGTGTTGTGTTAATCAAGCACATCACTTTCTTATATCTTGTCTGGGTTGAGCAGCATCAGATTGGTGTCATTTTGCCGAGTGGGTGGGGGGGAATTCCCTGGTAAATAGGAACAAGGCATATGGAGTAAATGGATGGTATCTTTTCTTTTCAGTTGATGATGGTGATTATCAGCCTACTATTGATCGTGACATTGAAGATCTAACAGACATAGACGTTGGTGACCTAGTAAAAGGTTACGTCAAGGCTATTGGCAAGGCAGGAGTGTTTGTTAGGTAAGAGCGTCTTTTATATTTACAACAAAGCCAGACAACAGATAAAACCTGGGCTTTCAAATGCTTAGCAAAAGGAAATGACAAAGCAGTCAACTGACCCAGCTTTTTGTGAATAAGTGAATGTGCTTTTATCATGTAATTCCAAAACCCACAGCAAAGGAAAATAATTATCATAGCTGGAAAGAGCACGTTAGAATCTGTAAAACTGTTTAGTTTGAAGGAAGTAAGTTAAAACCTCGTGAAGATATGAATTTTCAGAAATCGAAGGCATAATACGTCAGGGTATTCTGAGTATTCTCGTACTTATGTTTTATTTATCTCTTCAGCCTGTCTCACACCATTGTCGCTCGTGTGCAGATCAAGAATCTTTCACATTTCTTTGTTAAAGACTGGAAGCCACTTTTCCCTCTTGGTAAACTCGTTACTGGAAAGATACTAAGGTAAGACCCATTATAATGCACCTATATTTACTAGTATTATACTATAATATATACTAGTAATGATGCAGCAAAGTCCCGCCCACTGTGAAGGCAAGTAAGACTGCGTCTAAAGACAAACAGCATTTTCAGTTACCCTGAGCGGAGGTTGTTATAAACGCTCCACAAATGAGCGGAGCAATTCAAAGATGCCGGCTTTTTGTTTCGTGTGAACGGCAAATCTTGGCAACGCCAGAGCAAACAGCGTTTTCGGTCACCCTAAAAAGAGACTGTAAAAAAACCTTCCTAAACAAAGCAATTCGGAAACTCGGGCTTATTGTCTCATGTGGCGGCGAAAGTGGAGCAGCCAGAGCAAACCAGCTGCACGTGCTTATTAGTCTAGCACCAGCATAATGGAATGAATGCCGAAAAACGATGATAATGATATGTTTGTTTAAAGCATTGATCCATCAACTGGACACGTGGAGATGTCCTTAAAGGGGAAAGACACAGGGTTACAAGACCCTGCACCAAACCCAAAGATAAAAGACAAAGAAAAATCAAAGAAAAGAAAAAGAACAGCTGGTTCAAGTGATTTAAAAACTGTTAATGATGATGGGGATGACAATCATGGTGACGAGGAGGATGAAGAAACAGTGCTTAAGAAACTCAAAGCAGGTTTGTCATTAAATTCAGAACCGTAGCTTTCCACGAAAAATCGTGGGATTAGAAACTCTATTAAGCGACCAACCTCTATGATCATGCAACCAGTTTTCAATGTCTCAAAGTAAGAGTTAATTACCTCGGAGGCAATAAGCCATATACATCCCGAGGGCCGCAGGCCCGAGGGATGTATAGGCTTATTGCCTCCGTTCGAGGTAATTAAGTATTTTATTTATCAATTGAGAAGGTTTTCTATCAAATGTTGCTCATTATAAATGCGAACGGTCTATATATAGTTATTAACCGGGTTAATAACTATATATTGACCTCGCATTTATAATGAGGGTTATAACAAAAATAAAGCCTTGTGAATAACAAAGAAACCCGTGTCAATTGATAAATAAGAGGGGTTTCCAGTATTCCGCCATACCTCCATTAAACGGCAAACCTCTATTAAGCGGCCAATTGTGACAGTCCCAAAGGTTTTTAGTAACCCAAACCTCTTATAAGCGACCAACCTCTATTAAGCGACCGATGACTATTTAGGGGTCACTAAGCAATTCGCCAAAATTCCTCCAAAATACGATCTATCTGTTTTATCATATTCATATTATCTAATGATAAATACATTAAACGAGGGTGTAGTGATCGTTCACATTGCTTCAACTTATAGTTTTCCAAACTTGATTTTGGATATTCACAGGCGAATCAGATAGCGAAGAAGAAGAAAAGCAAGATACCGACATTGAAAGTGAAGAATCTGACGAAGAAGAAGACGAAGAGGACATGTCTGAAGAAGAAGTGGTAATGATTATATATTTAGATCTTATTAACCGAGCGGGAGATCTGTACGGGATAATCTTGACCGAGGTTAGAATGTACAGACCGAGCGCAGCGAGGTCTGTACCCGACCGAGGTCAAGATTATACCGTACAGACCGACCAAGCTCGGTTGATAAGAGTTTTATTATATGACCACTTTTCATTGAAAAGGACAAAATGTTTTCGCCGTAAGATTAATATGCGATCGGACCGGTTAATACCGGAAAATCTAGGTGGAGTCTTTGTCTCTTTTCAACGTGCAGTTAATCTCACAGATTTGCTCATTTTTGTTATGTTTCCGTGATTTATAGGATATGGATGTCAAGAAGCGTTCAAGTACGGTTCCACGATTACAGGTAATGATGGTAATATGAGAGAAAACAAAAGTACTTGTTCTACCTTCTTCCCGCGTCCTTTTTCGTGTACAGCTATTTCAAAAAAGGTTGAATACTGCATATTATTCACTATTCAGTTTTACGTTTGCCGTAAACGAGATGCTTAACCTTTCTATTTTCAAATCCCTCGCGGCAATAGACCCCTTGCGGCACTTCGGAATGCAGCTCAATTTAGAGGGCAAAACGGTTCTCAGGAGGTTAAAATTATTTTGTTTTTTCCTCTAAATTGAGCTGCTTTGACGTCACCGATGCAAGGGGCTGTTGAGGATTATACTCAATGACATCCAACGTGCGTATTTTAATCCCCGTCTTTGACTCTGGACGTATGAAAGGGTGAACAGATTCCGGGTTTAGCCCAAGGGGACGCGTCTCCTCCTTTTATTTTGGTTATTCATAGGGGTTCGTCTAACACCGAGGCACCCCAGCCTCCCCCCTTTTTCTCCGATTCCTGGATATTTGTGACTCTTTACATCACTTTTCCTCTTATTACCTTCCTACTCTTACTCTTCAGGTTTCTGGGGGTTTTGATTGGAATGCTGCTGATGATAATGCAGATAATCACCCAGATGACAGTGAAGACAGCAGTGACAGTGAAACAGAGACTGCGGAACAGGTACGGTAACACACGGTACCAATGTGATCTATACATGTCTTTTGGACTATATGTTATATTAATGCACGAGTGTGCCCTACAAGTGGTAAATTCTTTTTCAATGCAGAGGTAAACATTTCGAGCCAATAACATTTATAGTTTTCCCATTCGTTTGAGTTGGATGTTTTAACTCTCTTGTGGATGTCAACTTTAGGTTTCACGAAAGAAGAGTAAAAGACAAAAGAGAGCAGAAAAGAAAGCAGAAGAAGACTTCTTATACAGGGTAAGTTTTTTTGTATTATTCTTGCAGAACTTCTGACACTATATCCCACAAGGATGTAGTATGACACTGGAGCTGTAGATGTTGTTGAGACCACATTGAATCTTTTTACTGTGAGATTTGAATTCTAGAGTCAACATTAAGGAACGACATTAAAAAAATATTCTAAAGCCAGATAGGAGTGACTACTTAAGAAAGGGAGGGGGCTGAAGGCTTATAATGAAGTTTACTTACAATAATGATAGCTTGATAAGATTGTATTTTTTCTTGTAATCACTAGACAGAGCAAGCTCTCCTGGATCAAGACCGTCCCCCGGAGTCTGCAGAGGATTTTGATCGTTTGGTGCTGACATCTCCTAATAATTCAGTTCTTTGGCTTCAGTACATGGCATTTTATCTCCACACTACGGAGATTGAGAAAGCTAGGACAGTTGCTGAAAGAGCAATCAAGACCATTTCATTTAGGTAAGAAGTGAATGATGCTTCTCAACCTGACGTTGATGTTTTAGAAGATGATGTCGATGGACATGATGGTGATGTTGATGACACTGACGATGTTGTTGATGGTGATGATGTTGGTGCTGATGTTGATAATGGCGCTCACAAGTTGATCATGTTAGAAATGGTGATGGTGACGATTGCATTAAACAATGATGATGCTATAATCTATACATGACATCTCTTAGGGAAGAACGTGAGAAATTAAACATCTGGGTTGCTCTGATGAACCTTGAAAACCTGTATGGAACACAAGATACTCTAGTCAAGGTGTTCGAAAGAGCACTGCAGCACAATGACCCCAAGAAAGTCTTCTTCCATTTGATAACCATTTACTCCAAATCAGACAAGAATGAGGTGGGGACCAATTTTATGACTATTGATATGCAAGTAATTTAGTAGCGGGCGCGCGCGTGTAGGTTAGACACTGATTTCGCGCCAAATCCACAACAAGTCCATCAAACCGCGACCAGTTTTTCAAATGGCATTTCTTTACTTCACCCGACATTGAAAAATGGAAAAAATATAATAACTTATTTCTATGGGATTTATTAACCATAGTTTTCACGTGGAGTCGCGGAAATGCGTCGGAAGCGGAATCGAAGGCATAGGATAGTTTGCCTTTGCTTGTGCTTCTGTTTATGACGAGCGGTTTTCACTTGAAATTTCACGGATAAACTATTTCCGACGCCGACTCTCTCCAAAGAGAAAACCAGATTTAAAAGCTGCGAAAGTGTTGTATGGACAAATAGTTAATATATTGGTTGGATTTGATATTTTTCTACTTCAGCTTGCCGAACAGCTGTTCCACAGCATGACCAAGAGATTCAGTCAAAGCAAGAAAGTGTGGATCGAGTTTGGCAGGTTTTACATGAAGAACGGAAAACTTGAATCGGCCAGGAAAATCCTGCAGCGAGGGCTTAAAAGCTTGCCTAAGAGAAAACGTGAGTGTTTTTTAGTGGACCAATCAAATAGCTAATTGAATTGGACAGTTCATGGGGTGCAGTGAGGTACAGGTAGTCCGGTCTTGCGAGTTAAAAAAATTAAAAATTAAAAAATAGAAATAAAAGGAGTAAAAAATTGAAATCCGAATCATGTCACAAACTTCACTACCGCTCCTTGCTCCAAAGTCTCCTTTTCTTCTAATTAGCTCGGAGCCCTTTTTACCTCCCCTTAAAATGGAATTTATATCTTTTTTACTCTTAGACGTGGAAACGGTTATCCAATTTGCCATCATGGAATTCAAGCATGGTGACCCTCAGCGAGGCCAGACAGTTATGGAAGAGGTGTTAAGTAATTACCCCAAGAGATCAGACTTGTGGTCAGTGTATATCGACATGATGGCCAAGCAAGGCGACCCTGAGGCTGTCAGGTAAGTACCGCTTTTCAATCTTTTCTCTGTCTCTGGCCGCTTTTCAATCCTTCAGGATTTGTGACGTCAGTTTTGGTCGTTTGTTTCCTTTTTATTTACTTGTTGTATTCAACACAAACACAGTCCCAACTAGTAAATGCTAGTCATTATCAATTTGCCTCTTGAAGCACTAAGAATGAATGAATGAATGGACGGACGGACGGTCTTTCCTATTCAAAAAGTGGCAAGACAGGAGTCTTTGAAACTTGACGTTTTAAAATTTTGAATGACAAATCCTGATGAACATGCAAATCTCGTTTTGTTAATTCGAACTTCAAAGTCGTTTTCAATGAAATTACGATCCTAGAACCCTAGGAGTTTTATGCAGAATGTGACAAGACTGGAGTTTCATCTAATGGTATAATTTCTTTTGCAGGAATATCTTTGAGAGGGTGATTCACATGAACTTGTCTTCTCGAAAAATGAAATTCTTTTTCAAGCGATATCTGGCCTTTGAACGCGAATACGGCGACGAACTTAGCGTTGAGAATGTGAAGACTAAAGCCATGGAGTATGTGGAGTCGAAAGTGGCATTGAATTGAGAAAAAGTGGAGGAAAATTGGAATGAAAGAAACAGGAAAGGACGGATGAACATCTTAGAGAAATGCAATTTGAAAGAAATATTTGAGAGAGAGTTTTTAATCAAATTTATCACTTCTTGAAGAGTTACATAATATTTTAATTCAGTTTTTGGAGGAGATGTCAATGATTAATGCGAGGTGTATAACATGAATGATCAACTAAAAAAAGAATAACAGAATCCATGATGATGAAGACATTATTGTTGAGAATGTGAAGCAAAACTAGTTCTTGATAATAAAAATAAATGACACATGTAACTGTTTCATCTTATCTATCCCAATGTGTGCTCCCAATGAAGAAATACGTTTAAAATATAGTTGGGAAGTGGAAGGGAATTGGGAGCAGGGAGGGATAACATGTTGTATCAGAAGGGTCTATTTGAGGAACACCATTTGAGCTTTTCCAAATTTGATTGTGTGACCACAAAAAATGGCTGCAAGTGGAGTTTGGACTTGATGTGTTCATTCCTTTTCTATATTTTATCAAATCCAACCTCGACTTGCAACCATTTTTTGGGTCACTCAAATTCTGAAAAAGTCTATTTTCAACTTAACCTTACAGTGGCAGATTTATGAGGGGTAAGGTGGGGTTTGGTTATGATTTCCCTCATACATAGTCGAAACAAACCAAAAGCTAACCAGACAGATGAATTTTTTATAGCTTCTAAATTTTCCAAGGTAAAGTTTCCCATTAATCCCTGTTGGAGCTCATTGAGTCTCATTAGCATAATGAAGCTGGAAACCACCCTAGCCCAAAAATGGCATATTGATTATATGAAAGCATTTAAAAAAATTCTCAGACATCTTTCTATGAATCTGAGGAAATTGATTATAAGCTTTTAAAATTCAATTCAAATTGAATTAAATTAACTATTACAGTGCACGCACTAAACCCGTGCACAATAATTAGTACTAATTATTAGTACTATTTCATACAGAATCCTTTGTTTTCTATTGTTTAGCTATCACTATTTAGTGCTAAAAATTAGTATTAGTTTCACGGGTTTAGTGCGAGCACTCTATTTAAAAGCAGAAAACGGTTGCTATGGAACAAAGCTTCGAGCTACTTTAACTGTCGTGACTTTGGATACCGCTGAGAAGTGCTGTGGGCTCAGCTGGTGTTGGGTGTTGACGAGCGACGTTTGGATGGTTAGTGTGTCAGCTTCTATCTAAAAGACACTCATTTTTCTCGGCTATTCCAGCTTAAATTATTTATCCACCACGTTAAATATGATATATACAATTCTACAAAGGCCTCTTTCAAGTTATTTAGAATTACATGGAGGAAAAATATGTTATTTGCTCAAGTTGGCTCAACCGTTTTCTCTGCATTGGCCGGCAGTGTCGTCAAGACCAAGGGAACCTTTCTCGTTGGATCTATTTTTGCTATTTCTGCAAAAACTGCACAAATTTTCTTTCCATACACCGAATGAGGCTATTTCGTAACGAAGTGGTGGATTTTACATTTCTTGGTAAGTAGATAAGATTTCTACGTAATACAAAATTCGCTGACATACCGACCCTTTTTGAAGACAAATATCAATGACGATGAATAGAAGACAATAAGACACTGAGGGGGAGGGGGACATTGAGTTTTTTTCATGACATTCAAATTATTGAAAATCGATAAAAAAAGTAGATTTTTTTCCTTTCACAAAAAGTATTTTTGAATTTTTTTCAGAAATAGATAATACAATATGACATACGACATATATTGCAATAATGTTGTCATATAAAAATATAACAAAAAATAATAATAATAAAAGAAAAAAAGAAATAATATTTTAAAAGTTTCTATTCTTTTAAAAAAACCCCTAGATTGATGAAAATAACTGTCATAATATCAAAAATGTCAGTCTTTACCTTCAAAACAGTGAAATATTGACACTAGTTTAACTCAAAAAAAAATCCTACTTGTTAATGTATTTTTTATTTTTATATGACAATGCTCCTGCATATTGCAACAGTTTTCACTGATTGAGTCAACAGTAATTATGGAAATCTGGCAGTAGACTACTGTCACTCTAGTAATATTTTTTGGTACCTTGACATACTCTGATTAACAACAGTGTATTGCCAAATTACATGACTATTGTCTTGATCAGTGCATAGCAATGGAAACAGTGGTATGTGTATATAATTATTTCAATAAAGTCAGTCACCAAAAACCAAGAAAGCTGTGATCGCTGAGAATCACGTGAAAATGTTTTATATCCAACAAGTAAAGCTTTTGACCAAAACTACAGCCGTTGAGGATGCTCAGAGGAGGTTAACTTGTAACTGGTAGAAGATCTCAAGTCCATCAACAGTTATCAAGCGGTTCAAACATGTAAAATGTATCTACCCATAATCCTTGCCAGTCTCAGCTTTGTAGATTTTCAGTTGACTAACTTTATTGAAATAAGTGTATAACAAAACCAACCAGAAACAGAGTTCTGAATGAGAAAATGAATAGTGTGTTAATAAATATTTGAAAATACTATATAATCTACATTTACTTTTTCCTACCCTCATATAATTATTTTCTAACCTCTAACCTTACAGATCATGGTCATTTTTAAAATCTCTTGTAATTCTAAATTTGCTGAGTCATGATTGCAATCTCTTATGACGTTCTCTGTGGGCTGCTTATAAACTATTTTGAAAATGTAGAACAAAATTTTCATTTAACTTTTCTTTTTCACCCTCTTAGCGATGTTGGACAATGAAAGCGGAAAACTAGATTGTATCGGAAAAACAGGTTTCAGCATAAAAGGAATCGAATCGCACGTATTTAATCGTTAGGTGCAGATACACGAATGAGTACGTGATAAACCGAACATCCCACTGTCTGCGTTGACGTCAGTACGGGAATTTACTTCTTTCCCATTGGACAGTTTGGGGGTGTGTTTTAATTGTCCTCCATATTTGGAGAAGCTAAAAATAGATCTCTACGTATAGCAAAAACCGGAGTAATCCTGTTTCTTTTCATTCGCCTATTTCTTCGACTTCTGGGAAGTAATTTCATAATTTCTCGACGGATTTTGATACCCTTAGTATCTTATTTATCTGTAGTGAGGGATATAGGGTTTCTTTCTAAGGATTTGTGGGTTTTTCCGATCGAAATAGTTGCTAAATGCTTCGAATGGTTAGATTTTACATCCTCACCGCTAAATCCGAGTAGGCGTGTTTTTCGGCCAAGGCCGAGGTTCTGATTGGCTGACGGTCAATTCTAATGACTTAGGAAGTCTCGTGATTCTGGGCACCATATCAAAAAACAATAACAAAACAAACTTTACGGATCGCTCGAACAGTTTCTGCTTTTAAAGCTAAAAATTCCAAGGTTTTTTCTAAAGTTCCAAGAAAAAAAGTAAAAGTTTATGCATAAGACAATAGGATTTTCTCCGGTAAGTTCGGAAAAATATTAGATTAACTTATTTTTATGGTCGCACTATGAGTAGTTCTGTTCGTTTTTGTGTAAAGTTGTGTAATATTTTCTTGGGTACAAAGTCCTAACATAATTCTTTCTGTTCTTTCAGCTTCCTTTGGAAGTGGAGAATGCTTTTGGAAATACCTCTATGAGGGACATTCTGGAATATGAAGAGGGATCAAATCCATTTGAACAAAGTCCTTTGTCGGACAGTTCTCAACAATCAACATGTTACGAGCCTTGGGAGGACTTCCAATCGCTCTCGCCATTCGGGGCAGATTGGGAGATGGAACAAGAGTTTTTCAAGTCTGATTTCAATGATCTTGATTGTAAAAGCCAAGGCCCAACTCTCGCAGAGTTGAATAATCAGAGATCTACGTCTCCGTTGATTAATCCTGAGATGGAAAGACTACATCGAATAGCAACAAGAACCGAAGCAGAGCCAACGAGCTCCTCAAGAAACGGGTCGCATCTCTTGTTGAAATATAATGCGGATGAACGAGAATTAAACACGGAAAATCGGCGTTTTTTTACTAGTAAAAATAATGGAAAGGCTTTCTTCGGGGAGATGTCTGGTGGTAGATCGCTGCCAGGCGAGGAAGACAAAAGTTTGAAGTCAAGTCGTGAGTTGGAAAGTGGGACTCAAATGGTAACCTCGTCAACTTGCACGGAACATAAGGACGACACGATTGAGCTTAAAAAAGATCCAATGCTCATGAGAAGAACTGCTCTAAGTGAGCCTAAGTCAATTGGTCAAACTATTGTGGACTATGCTAAGGATATTCAGCGAAATCATTTGGATTTGTCGTCGACCTCATCGCGCGATGAATCTGCGAGCGAAATATGCAGTAGTGCAAGAAATAAGGAAGAACTGCCTGTGATTAAAGAAGAATCTGCCGATGAAGATATAGACAGTGATGAGGATTTTGAGGAACCTCGTTGTACCAATGATGGTGAAAGTAATGCAAAACAACGAAAAGGACGAAGGGGTGATGTTGAAGACTTGAGCCCCAATCCTCGAAGGTTACTCGAGATTGGAAGAGAACTCAACCGTCTAACAAAAATCATTACGGAACTTAAACCAATTCACAGCCTTCCTATGTCTGCAAGGAATAAGTCTAAAAAGGAGAAAAACAAGCTAGCATCAAGGTAATTTGAATAATTCTTGTACAAGATATCAGAATAAGAAGTACATGTTTGATTGTGCTCCCTGTCACCTTGGACCTTTATCTAATTTTATTGTTTGCCAAGCTTGTTTACCTTCGAGGTGAAACTCTCAAGGGAGCCCTTTTTTTATCTATGGATTTATCTTTTCTAGGATTGTAAAGCTAGATTTTTTAGTTTCGTCTATAAGCGTTATCTTGTAATATTTTGAAATAATTCTTGTTTCAAGGATCGCTGTTTATTTGTGCTTTAAAGTTCGTCTTTCTTTTTCGTTTTCGACGATCGTTATGTAACAATAAGTTTCGGCCTCTATTAAACCATAACCTGTATTGCCATTTTTCATTATTTTTTCCTAATTTTGCGAATTTATATAGTGTTTTTTTTTTGAAAAGATGTATCCCATTCCCATCCATTCTCATTATTCCATTTTGTCTCCATTCATCTCTAGTTTTCTCAGCTTTTATGCATTTATGATCTAGAAAGTTCTTTTCTGTGTGGATACACTGTTAGAAAGATTTTTCAGCTGTTTAACATACGTACATACCCTGAAGCTAAAAAAATGTTTCGTATTTTTCAATATATTCTTCTCATTGTGGACTGTTGCTAACACAAACATGTTTTTACAATTTGCATCCTATCCTATACAAGATTTTTTTCCAAAATAGCTATTCTTTAAAAATACATTGAGCATTGCTCCCAAACAAGATTATTGTTTTCGTTTTTAGTCAAATAACAAAAATAATTTTACTTCCTGATTCAAGATGGTTTTATTTGGCCAACAAGGAACTAATTGTTCATGTCAAAGTGTTCCTTTTTGTGATTTTTCTTAGATAAATAATTATTCTCTTCAATTCTATTTTATAATTTTTATGAAAAAAAGTATTTTGTGAACACAATAGGTTTCCTGCAGGTATTTAAGATAAGCATTGAAATTAAGTTAAGTCGTGTTGACAATTTGAATCTTAAAAGTGAGCTTTTTAGGAGCTTAAATTGTTTGCATTAGATTCCTAAAAAGATGTTGGAAAGTTCCATGTCTCTTAATTATAGAGTTCACAATTTTAAAGATTTTAAAGTATAAAGAATCATTAGCAAAAATCTATTTACTGGTGTGTGTAAAATCTCTTCTGAAATTTGTATTAACATGACCAGCTATATACTCACTCTAACATCTTACTATTATTTACAAAAATTCCAAATGTATAAATAATAATATCACTGGAGATCCATTAGGGTACGATAACTTCATACATTTATTCATGTGTTTACATTTCAAGAATTTAAACTAATAATATTCTATATAGAATATACTAAAAATATTCCAAATATGTCTAGACAAAGGAATGAGAGTTTATATATAAGCACAATGGAACATAGTTAATAGACATTTACTTTAGTATCTGGTATTTAAAAAATTGAAAAATGTGAACTCTTTACCATCAATCTTTTGTTACAATTTAAAAATTATTGTTGTTGTCTGGTTTTTCTTCTTAAAAAATATTTTTATCTCAAATGTTTAATAATTTGAAAATGTTTAGAAATTCAATATTTTTAAATAACAATTCTAATCTTGGCCCTCTTAAATGTTTAGTACATGTTCACGAATATAATAAGTCATTATATGCCATTATCTCAAAAACCTAACAATCGAAAAAATCGAAAATTTAAAGTTTTTGAAGACATGACCCATTTGGGTTCCTGAAAGGTCATGTATTGAATTATGTGCTTCATGCTCTCATGCACAGCAGTTGTTTTCTTCCATAATTATCCCTCCATTTGAGTGCTAATTTAATCTCTATTCTTTGGTATTTACTCCAACAGGGCATGCCGACTAAAGAAGAAGGCCCAGCATGAATCTAATAAACTAAAGTTACATGGCCTGGAGCTGGAACGACGTGAGTATAATATTATCTATAATCAGCTTTGCTTCTAGAATATTCTTTGCTATGTATGATTTTTTTATGCATGCTTTTCACAACAGAGACAATTTCACTTTGCTATTGAAACACAAATTCATCTATATGATTATATATGAATGTTATCATATGATGTCGATTCATAAAATGCATGTATATTATCCATTTTTAAAGTTTTATGAATTTCTTTAGAAACATTTTGATCATGCAGGATACCAACAATAATATAGCAAATATTATTTTATAGTTTTTTTGTGGACCTGATTTATATTGCCCGAATTGTCACGGTCTATTCACCCCTAGGAAGCATTTAAAAGATTCCACAAGCTTTTATCGTCTGGCTTTGCACACAGGAATGCTTATAGTTTGTGAAATAAAACTTTAAACCTATGCTCCAAGATGATAAATTATTCTCATTGTTCCAAGAAACTTATAACAGATTACTAAAGCAATATTTGTCTAAAATACTCATGTGAAAATTTCTGCTTCATTTCTTACGTAGAACGGCTGGTTTCGTTGATCGACAAAGTCAAAGAAGAGATTCTCCATGACACAGAAGGTTTTACAGTTAGTGGCGAACTAAGTAACAAGGTGGAAAGCCTGATACATACCACAGTAGGTAAGAAAAACAATCATTTCTAGAAAATATTGGCGTTTTAGTGTATTATATATTTAATTTTTCCAGTAATCAGTGATTATTAGCTACCCATTAAATTTTAAAATGCAGGTTTTCATTGCTCTACTATTTTATTTGAATTTAGCCAAATGTTTTTATTAGTATCTAGCTATCTAAAGCCTATATATTCTTCAATATTATAATACACCGATCCAGTATTCATTGTTCTACCTCCCTAGTTACTGTTGCTAAGTCGGACAAGCTAAAATGTGTTTTTGATATACAGCATGGAACAGGCAGCGGCTGCTGAAAATCATAAATGTTTGTCTTAGAATTAATGCATTCTAAAGGTACATTAAGAAAATAATCGATAGCTACTAAAAAATCTGATGAATCAGAGTTTGTCGATTGGACCTTCTATATTACATTGGGTAAACTATCATTGTTTGGGTGGGCACTTGAGCATAGCCAGGATCGGGGTATCATAAATTTGTTCCAACCCCCTAACTGGTAAACAAATAAGTGCATTCCAACTTTCTTAGTAACTCTAAAAAACCCTGAAAGATCCCAAAAATTTAATGATGTTTTACAAACATCTTTTCTCCTTGCTGTCTATGTAGGTGAACAAGTTGTTGCTGGTCACCTGAGTGCATTTGTCGAGTCCGTTTTGAAGGCAACCGCCAATGCAACCCCAGGATATCAAGGTGTGGATGTACAACTGAACATCTGATTAAACAAAACCATCCATGCTTGACTACCAAAGAGCATCCCGTGCTAACAATGCACTTCATGTGGGAAAAAATTATATAAATATATATTAATAGTGCTTGAAGGTAGATGATGGGCAAAATTTTGATCATGATAAGGAGTAAATTGTTTAATACTAGTCTGCATTTAATATTTGTTATATTATCAGAACAAGTTTAAGATTGTGTGAGAGAAGTATATATTGTGTGTTTGTGAGAGAAACATGATAGGAATAATTGAGTCCATCACAAAGAAAGAAATGGTTCAAGAAGAAAGGGGATTTATTTTATCATGCAATGCCAGCAATCTGTGGCAGCCTAAAATGTGCACATCATAGTATACTTACAGAAGCACAATCAATTAATTATGGCAAAATAAATTGTTATACAATGTTATGTAAAGACACAATTTTTGAGTCTACCTCTATTACCACTCTTTTTACTGCTAGTACGCGCTGATCAAGAAACAGTCGCAACAGGGAAATAGAGCAACACACTGCCGCCAATCAGAAAACATAAAGGAACAAACCAATTTATTTGATTGATGGAAGTGTATTGCCCAATTTCCTTGTGGTGACCGTTGTCTTGATCAGCACATAGCAATGGAAAGAGAGGTAATACACAAAGTTTTAAGAAATTGGACAAAGATTATGGAAAAAACAGTTTTTAATTTTTCTACATTGTTTACCTGTGGGTAATTGCAAACAAATAAGTAAGAGCTGTTGGGACAAGTTGAATTTATTTGTGTTCTGAACAAACTATATTTATGAAATTACAGTTTAGTAATATTGGATTAATGATTGGCAAAAATATTACCGGTAATTTACGTGTAAAAATACATTTTACTGATATAAACTAATGTCACAATTCTGTCTTTACAAAATAGACCCTAAAATCATTTGATAAAACTTGGTATATGATGAAATTTATTTTTCCAAAAACAGTATTTATAGAGCATTTTTTGAGTGCTTTATGTGTGTGGAGAGGGTTGACATATAGCTAGTATAAATATATATTTTTAGGGTACTGCACAATAATAAGCTGCCATTTGAAGGTTTGGGTGGGCTACATATAGTAAGGGGCTTTCATTATTATTGGGGCACGTAGGGAGGGTTCTAGACCAAATTAATTGATGTGTGACATAAAATCTGCGTAATTCGATAGCAACCCTTGCCAACACCAAAACTTTTATTTTTTTACAAAGATCGATAGCATCCCTTGGATTTTTTCAATGTATGATTTTTGTACTCTTAAATTTTGCTTTCCCTTTCCTCAAACAAAGGCCCCAATAAATGAAAGCCATCCTTACAAAGGGTGAATAATAATATTATTATTGATATATTAAAAGGTTTTTAGCAAGGATTGTGTTGCAAAATTATTTAGTGCTGGCAATAACAGTAAGTTATAATATTATATCTACAATATCAACAGTAGTAATATGAAGTTTGATATTAATGATTTATTTTCTCAGGTCATGCACCTTTTTATGAATGCTTAATTTTTATATGGAGTTTAGTTTGCTGGTGGTATAGACCATGTTGTTTTGTGCAAACATGCATGCATGAAAATATCTTGTACTTTGGCTTAGGCATTTATACAGTTATAAAATGTTGCATGAACAATATTGAAATACTTATTATTATCAATATTAATAGTAGTGGAAAAGTAAATTTTTGTTGGTGTGATATATATTTAATGCCATCATGCTTGGAGTAGTACTGTGCAGACATAGATGCATTTAAGGGTTGATCCAGTAATTGGCTAAATACTCCAACTTCTGCTTCCTAAGAGATGATTTAATTTCTGGAACTGCCCTTAGCGTGATTTTAGTTTTATAGTACGTGTGCAATTGAACAGCAAAAGAAGGTGCACTGATCAAGGCCTATCACTGTCAGGCCCCTGATATCACACCTGAACAAAATCCACTATTATCATGAATTCTTGACGTTTAATATTTCTAACTTATATTTAATCATTTTATACAGTTATGAAAATAATTGTTTGTTCATTGTTGACTTCAATACATGTCAGGTACATCTATATTGAAGAAAAGTCATAAATTATAGGTAATGACAATAATATGGTTATCCTCAAATTCAAAACTTTTTATATAATTTGGGGCTTAAAAGCGTTTACCTTGACCTCAATCAAAATCTGTAGATATTTTTGATTTATTATCGATTAATAGTTCTGCAGAGCGATATAATCTAACCTGTGAGAATATATAATTTTTAAAGCATTAATTTTAGTGCCAGTATCATTGTTCTCTTTGTCTAATTAGTTTTCTCACTTTCACAGGTTAAGTAAAGAGTGACTAATTAACTATTTATTACAATTTTTGAAGGTCAACTTCTTGTAGATAAGAATATGTAAGTAGTTCAGTAATTTATAAGTATAACAAAGCCCAAGGGATTGCAGATTTTGTACAGTTGAGCATTAAATTCACAAATTCTATTTTCTTATTTGTTTGTAATCAACTGAAATTAAAGAATATAATTTATGACTGCCAAAAAAAGGGTTGATTTGTGCCTGACAAAATTATTAAATAAAGATTTTATTGTAAATATTAAACATTAGTTTTGTCAATTCAATTCGTTTATTATATTGGATAGCAATCTCCCATTTGTGGTAGTATCACTTGCAGTGGCTTCTAGGGTGACTTGTGATGCAAATAATGTCTTTCATTCCCTATGAAGAGGCTGAGTGACGACCATAATACCAAAAGACAAATTAGACTCTATATAATATACACATCAAGAACATTACTATTACTCCCTCTAATAGGCTCTTCCATGAGGATTACTCCACATGCACTACCATGGCCACTACATTCAAAGATATCCTGGGCGTGGTTAGATGATTTTTTTACTACATTCAAATCATGATAACTTGTTAAATTTTATGGAGGGAGGAATCTGGCAAAAAACCCATGTTTCAAGGAAGAGAACAACCACACATCAAACGCGACTCAAACATGCAGTTCAGTTAGGACTGGTATGTGCAACCTGGGGCTCAATGATCGATGTTAAGCCCATTAGTCTTTGGTCTCCCATTCTGGGTCTGTAAGCCTTTATATTCCCAGGTCTGGAGCCTGGTGCTCCAGGCAGAACTCTGGGGTTAAAGTATTGCATAGGCTTGTTGGAAATTTTCAAAATTACTCCTTAAAGATATCCTGGGCGTGGTTAGATGATTTTTTACCCATAAGAGATACCCTAAAAGATACCAAGAAATTGTGAAATTCAAAATTTTTTATTTTAACACCACCCCAAAATATACTAAACATTTTTCTTTACAGTTCCCTATGCCTTCCTTGAAAGGTAGTCATACCTTTGCATAATTTTTGAAGCAAGACAAATAGTGAGCTTGCAATGATAGAGACCTTTTTTTAGCACCTTGGACAAGTATTCATGTCTCTACCATTTCCCGCTCACTGTTTGTCTTTCTTTGATTCAAAGGCACAAATACCTTTCAAGATGGTGCAGGAAACTTTAAAGGAGAATAATGTTTTTTTTACCCCTATAATACTTTTACTCTGGAGTCACCCCCATTGGGCCTGGTCGTCAGATCGAGTTTCTATCTTCCGTACTGGGTCTTGAGTCCTCCCCTGAAGCTTGAATCAATGTACCAAGATACTGTAGGTTAAATAGATCATGTGCATAGATAGGGGGAGGGAAAGAGGGTTGCCCTTAGGAATTTAGTGTTTACTAAATGCCCCACAAGAAAGAAATTTTTAATTTGTTCAACATATCAGTAGGCAGGCATGTTGGGCACAGGGTTTTCTCTTCAGTCTCATACCAGACCTAGTCACTTATTTGAGAATTATTTTTCATAATCTTCAGGTAAAAATTATCTTAATCCATCCCCAACTGAGCAACTGAGTGCTCAAACTCAAACAGTATATGTAAACTGCCCCCCCCCCCCCCCCCCCCCTTACACACAGCATTTTCAAAGATGCTCTGTGGTCCCTGGTTAAGGAATTCTGGCATTAGTAAAACAATTAAGTGCCATGCTGCAGATATTCTATTTCCTAACCTAAATCTAGCTCATTCCCTCTTCGTGCTAGGGATTGTGGATGAGAAAATCATTAGGAGGAAAAAATGCTATATAACAGACGTTGCCGCGTTTCCCGCGAAAATCCCGCGGGTCAGCCAGACAACACCATCCAACGACAAGGGAAGCCATGTCGCCATGTTTGTGGTTTGTAGATCGAGAAAAACCACCTTTCTTGTAGTAATAGTCTGTATATTATCTCTCGTGATTCTTTTGGAGGGTAAAAGCAAAAGCAAATGCACTTGCTGGAGGGGCCATTGCGACGGTTTGACGGGCGCTTGTGTTTGCAAAGACGGATGGTTTGGAGAACGCTGCCAGTTCTGTCGGCAAAGGTTGGTTACTTTGGCCTAAATTTTTCACAGAAAGAAACTATCATCAGTAAATTGAAATAAATCTCCATTGAAAAAATAAGTATGCCGCTTTAATGAAAAGAAGAAACCTAATAATTTCTTTATTGAGCTTCGAGCAACGACTCGCAATATTACAGGTCACCAATACCCCGGCCAATACTGATTATGTTTTGAACATTTTATTCTGCATTCATAAAATCCTTAACGTAAACCCCATGACTTGGGCTTCGACCTCATTTTAAAAGCACAGAAGGCGTGCCTAACTCTTTAGAGTCTTTGAAAGAATGTCTGACTACTTTAATATATTATTTTTGTCGTTGTAAAGGTGTAAAACTAGGGCAACGTAGTTAATCTTCTTGATTTCTTCACAAAGGAAATTACATCAAAAGCATAGCAGTTTTATCTCTTTTTTTTTTTCACAATTAAAAACATAGGATATTGTTTATTAAGAAAGAGGGTTTGTTCTCCTTTTCCTATTTTGAATATTTACGGAAGCGTTAAGTATAACGAACGAGGGGAAAATATGTTGACTTTTCCTGCACATTCAACACGCCGTGAATGTCGTGTTGTGATAATAAGAAAGCAAATGAAAACCTTGTGCTCCCTTATACTGTTTGTTATATTCAATTAAGACTGTCAGCCATATGGTATATGAATGAACGTCGACAGAAAAGGTCTGTTTGACGATCCTTATTCTCAAAGTGATGAAATTCTAGAAATGCCTTTAGGTTTTTCAATAAGAGCATTGGCGCTTCAGCACATTTTTTTTTACTGACATCAACAGTTTGTTATTTAGAGCTTATTCGTAATCCTTAAATTTTCTTTCTCTTATGCCTTTGTCTTTTATTTCCTGTACTGTACTAATTTCCTTTGACCATATCATTTTGTATGGGTGTATATTTTTTATCTTTTGAATTCCAGACAAAACATGAATTATTGACAGTAACACAAGCTTTATAGACCTCGAAATTGACTGTTTATAAAATATGTTTATAAAGTTTATGTTAATGGTTAATTAATGCCTTGGACAAAAAAGTTTATTATCAGTTAGAGAGGTTGAGTTTCATGTTTCTGTTTTAGAAACAATTTCTAAAATTATCATTTATAGAAATATTATTTTTATACAATTCTTATAACCTCCAATATCATCATTCTGTCGTCAGCTATAGCAAAATCTAGGCTAGGGAATACCCGGGGGGAGGGGGTTACTCACCTACATTCCATATACTGGTACGTGCTGCCAAACAGGGTATGGTTTTCAGCGATTTTACTCTGGAACAGGGTATATAAAGTTGCGCTCGCTCTGGGACAGGGTATGTGAAATCACTCTCTCTCCTCTCTGGAACAGGGTATCCATTTTCGCAACACCGGAACAGGGCATGATTTTCAGTGATCTTGCTCTGGAACAGGGTATGAATTTCAGCAATTTCAAGGGAATACTCAATGGAATGGCATGTGGTCTGATATTGGAAAATGTTAAGGTTAAATCAATGTAATAGATGGTGGTTTGGTTTAGATGATGATGACAGTAGTAATGGTAATAGTGGTGGCAATACTGATAAATAGTAATAAATAATTATACAGTTACAACTTAGCTAATACAAGGACAATAACAGGATCTCTATATTTAAGAAGTATTCATTTAAGTGGGGTTAAATTGCAGATGATTATAATCTAGATGAAGGTTAAAGTAGAATAGGGTTTAAATTATAATGATAGTAATGTCAATGAACATGATACTTAGTAATAGGTAATGGTTAAGATAGTATTTGTGATAGTGGCAATGATGATCATAGTGGTTGGTAGTGTCCATGATAATATTGATAATAATAATAATTATACAGCTTCTCATTGAACCCATATAGGTAACTGTCCAATTATTTTCTTAATTTGACAGGTCTTGTTGATATGGGATTAATTAGGCAGCTAAATAATTAATAGGTAATGGGAATTTCATGCTCCCCAATCAAGAAATAATTAGACTTGAAAAATTCCTCTGACTGCCAAATTGGACTTGGCCTACGACTTCATTCAATTTTGTCAGTCCTCGGAATTTTCCTTGTCTGAATATTTCTTAATTGGACAGCATGGAGTCCTATTACATATATGCCAATAATAATAATAAATATTTTCACAGGATAAAACACTCCAATGTGTTTCCTTCCAATAATAATTATTAGCTTTAATTATGAATGACAGTGGGTTATAAAGTGTAGACAGTAATATGATTATTATACAGTCATTTTACTCCCTATCTTACTTTTGATTGGCTGAAACAATGGCAATGACATTTTGACTAATTTGGATATTCATAAACGTAGACGATGTGCAGACGTTTTCTACACTTTTCTTATCAAACTCACTTATCTCTAAAAAAGGCCTTTATTTTTAATACGTAATGGTTTTTTTTTATATCAGGCTTACAGCTGATAGCGGAGTTATTACTGATGGCCCAGGAGAATATGAAGTGTCATCTACATGCATGTGGCTCATAGAGTCCAAAAGGTGAGTATCTGTCATAAAATCTACATTAAGGATATGATCATAAGTAGAACATCTGTTTAGTCTGGTGCAAGGAGTAAAGGAAAGTCTAACAAACAAAACTCCACATGATTAATTCAAATACGATCAGTGAAGGTTTTGAGGGTTAGAGGATTTTATGAATCAAGCAGGTTATAAGCTGCAGGGTATCTATACATTATCCGGTCAAGTCGCCCGAGAGTCAAGTCGCCCAAAGTCAAGTCACCTGGAGTCAAGTCGCCGAGAGTCGTGGTCAAGTCGCCCACAATGTATGGTCAAGTCACACAATCACAATCTTCTTCCTCTTACATTGTTATTTCTACAGTGCTACTACTGCAACGTAATTTTCTCATGGTTATAAAAAAGATGTGTTGAAATTCTGTCGTTTTCTGTTGCTTTCTGATTGGCTCCACTACCCAAAAATGGTATTGTTTTCATTCTATGATTTGATTGGTTCTTGCTTTCTAGGTGGCCCCGGTTAAAGTAGTCACACTGTAAGAATTTTCTAACAGTTCTATCATTGATAGAATTATATTGATCAAGACTTTTGTTGTCTTTGTTGGCAGCCCCAATTCAAGCATAGAGCTTAGCTTAGAACAGTTTGCTACAGAGTGTAGCTGGGACAATTTATATGTGTACGATGGTTCCTCAGTACAAGCACCTTTGCTAGCAGCATACAGGTAATTGAATCAAACTAATTTTGAGCCTAGATTTTATCATTAATGCATTTAGTAACAACTACAGATTCATTTGGGAACTAATCTTGTACTTTCTAATAAATTTTTAAGCATGTTTATTCTTACTATTTAAATTTATAAGTAACATATGCAGTATGAGTGGTTGTGTTGTATCAGATATACTAACTTGTGGCATAGCCGAGAGTTTGTATATTGGATACAACACGGACATGAATACTGTAGATTGCTTGTCAAACGTCTAGGTTAGTTCCTTTGTGTTTCACTAAAATTTTCAAAATTAATGTGAATCTGGCGAAGAAAATCCAACTTAAAGTTTATGCAAATGAACACAATTTTGTATCAGATTTACAACACTCTTCATGGTGGTGATTTCTGTTGTGTTTTCCTCATGAATTAGTAATGAGTTTGAGAAAGAAAAATTGTCATCTCTTCCAGTTTGTATATTAAGTATTCTCTTTCATTGTTAAGAGGCTGCAAGAGCTTTGTTTAACCCATGCATAGGGTTTTTCTCTTGCACCCTTTGTATTAAAACAGGTAGAGTGTGGGTTTGAATCATCAAGAAGCACTTGTTTTCCTTCACATTCGTAATGTCTCGTTCACACATTCCTGAGTGCTCAGGAATGTATGCATGGAGCTTTAGGAATGTAGAGTAAAACAAGTGCTTTTTGACGAGTCAAATCCACGCTCTACCTGTTTTGGTGTATTTTTCATTATTAATCTTATAATATTATAGTTTACTTCATTTTTGTGTGGAAATAAATAAACTTTTTGAAACTTTGATGACTATAGTCAAACACCTCAAGCATGAACATGTAGATGTTATTAATGACTTTATTTTTGGATTCTTGATTTCATTATTTGATTCAAACATTTATTAATGAAAACAAAACATATAAAAAAGACTTTTGTTTTAAATGATGAATGTTTGAATGGAATAAAAAAATCAAGAATCCAAAAAGAAAGTCATTAATTACCTCTGCATGTTAACACTTGCGGTGGTTAAAGAATCCAAAAATAAAGTCATTAATAACCAGCTACGTTTTCACACTTGAGGTGGTTTGAATGTTGCTGTAGCAATATTTGAGGTGAAGCAGTATAACATTTAATAGTGTAATAATTAATATACTTAATAATGAATTAGCCAAGAAAATCTACCTCTTAAATATTCTTTTATCATTCATTCATTCATTTGTTCGTTCATCTATCCTTTTTCATTTTCATATTTTTCAATTTATGCCTTGTAGTTTTCATTCATTTTTTTCATTCCGTTTTTATCCATTAATTACTTCCTGCTTCCTTCCTTCCTTTCTTGAATTGAACCAATCATTCATTCCATCCTCATGTTTTTCATTATTTATAAAATCATTCAAAATCTCCCATTTATCAACAGTGGTGTTTTAAGAGACAACAGCAGCATTGAAACATTAAAAAGTCCAATCAGAACACTAAGGTCTTCATCAAATACAGTATACATCTGTTTCTACAGTGATAAACATATTAAAGATAATGGATTTAGAATCAAATATAGGTGAGTCACAACCAAAAATGCATTATTTTACAATAACTTACAAATTTCTCGCACACTGATTGGTTATTTTTTATCATCAATAAGAGTACAGACAGATAAGGCTGATGTCAATGAGAGCACGCTCTTTCTGTTGGTTGTTTTGATTGCTAAAAATGAGAAGTTTTTATTGTTTTTGTTATTGTAAAAAACAATTAGTCATCAGTTTTTTATGTGTCTGTCCTCTTATTGACGATAACTTTTGGCATCACATTGTCAAAGTGGAATGCAGAGCCACTCGGACTCAGCTACGCCTCATGGATCCACACTACTTTGACAATGTGATGACGCAATTTATCATCAATAAGAGAACAGACACATAAAAAACTGATGTCTATTTTTTAAACTACCAATGCTTACTCTAGCTTTTGTCTTTCAACTGATCTGAAATAGTGACGTAGAAATGACATCACTGCAAAACTGAGGTGTCATAAAGCCTGTGAAAATTGACCAGCAAAAAAATTAAATTCAACTTTTAGGCCACACTTGGTTGCCTTTTTAGCATTGATAGGAATGGACATTTCGTTGCTGACTCAATATTCCGAGATTCAGAGGTGAATATCGTACACTATTCACCTCCAATTAACCAATGAGCGTGCATATTCTTAGGAAGTACACAAGTTAGTATGTGCTAATTGGTTATATTCAGCATGTGACAAGTGTCTGTTAAATAGTGATGACTCTATATTAAGTGGGTGTCTGTAAGACACAGTTTGATCGTATAGATTTTTGAGCGTGACATGAACTTTGACTTTACGTTTTCCTAACAGTGTTTTAAGAGAATGCCCATCAACATGCAGTTTCCATGGCAACTGCAACTCTCTTGGAACATGCACATGTAAGCCAGGATGGAGTGGGCCTACGTGTAATGTATCAACATGTACATACTCTTGTGTTCATGGTACATGTAATGCTACGACATTGTCATGTGACTGTCAACCTGGATATTCAGGTATGTATGTACGCATTTGCTTAGCTCTAGCCAGGTTGCATACAGACGTCACCAGACCTTTGCTGAGATAGTGAACATATTGTATTGTGCTCTGGCTTTAGTACAAAATTCTGTTGTTTTAGTACAAAATTCTTTTCTTTTTTATATTGTTATATGTATCATGTTTATGGAACTCAGAAATGGCTATCCTATAGCAAACATAAAAAGAAATATTGTCGGTAGCATTGATACAATAGACCAATGGACTACTTTGACAATATGGCAGCCATCTTGGATGGCAAGGCATTATGGGGTGTCCATTATGAGGTGTTACAGTAATGACATCATATTAACAGCTCACAGCTGTTAACAGCTAATGATTCACAATGATGACTTTTCAAACGTTGTGTGAAAAGCATTTCACTCACTGCCAGTTACATTTTTTAACAACATTGTGTTGCAACGACATATTTCAGTTTTTTGAATGACCTTCAAAACTCACAACATTGTAGCTATCTATTTGTGTTGCTGAGTGCACCATGTTACACGAGGCCATCTATTTTTTTCAAATGGTCCTGCCCTGTGCTTTGAGGTTGCTCCTGCATTTCATCTCATCATCTACCTTATGAGCTGTATACATGTTTTGTGTCTAATATCAGCATTGAAAATAAATGAATAAATCCAGTTATTATTAAAGCAGTGAAAACACTCAAATTACTCACAATATTTCTACCTTTGCTCATTCATACCAACATATTCGCATGTAATGTTCTATTTTTAGGTCCATCATGTAATAGTACCAGCAATTATGGCTTCTGGAGTAAGCATACTGCTGGAAACCAAGGTATGTATTACACTAATTTAGAGAAGTGTACACACAAAAAAATGATGAAGACCCTGTTCCTTCAGATTTCCAAAATGCCGCCCTTGCTAGGGGTATGGATATTTTCCACAGAGTCACCTATAGACACATGAGGTATACAGTCCTTTGAAAAACCTTACCGGCTTCACGGGACTTCAACCAGTGCCACAAACCTAAACAAAAAACATTTTGCATTTTTTCCGAGTCTTTTAATAATTAGCTGCACGTGTTGCTAGATAAACTATGCAGATCAGATTAGATATATATAGTACTGTTTCACAGACATAGTGTTTCGGCTCTATCTATTGCCGAAACCCTTTAACAATTATTTTACTGAAATACTATCTTAAACAAACTTAGTAAATAATAATACATTTTATCCTTATTAATGCATTTGTTTCTCAGATATTATTCAAGGACGAGCATCTCATGCAGCTGGGTTGCTAGGAGACTGGTTATGGGTGTTTGGGGGTTACTCATTGACCAGTAGGCCATTTAATGATCTTATTAGGTAGGTTGAACTTTACTTTTGGCAAATCCTAATAATTGTTGTTGACAAAGCAAGCCCTGTAAAAAAGTATGGTTTTTTAATGCATATTTTTCATAGGTCTCTCTTTTTCAACATTAATTGTTAGAATTTACATATCTTTAAAAATATGCAAGAATATTTCAGTGTCTTTTTAATTCTATTTTTCTAGGTATAGTTTTTCTACAAATAATTGGGAAATAGTTAGTTATTCAGGTGAAGGTCCAAGCAGAAGATATGGACACTCACTTGTTGCATGTAATGTAAGTACTATACCTTAATGATGAGAAATGAGGGGGGAAAGCACTATAAAATGGAAGAGAATGGAAGGGAATAAATGAAAGAATTATTAATAGGATGAAATAGAATGGATAAGATCAAACAGAGTGCAATAAAATATAGAATGGAGTACGATGGAATGGAGTGAAATAAAGAAAGAGATGTGGTGGAATAGAAAATGATAAAAAGGAAATGGAAAAAAATAGGATGGGATGGAATAAATAGAATAAAAAATAGCATAGAATAGTATGGCATACACTTCAATGAGATGGGAAATGGGAAAGAGAATGTACCATGTTTCCCATTTCAGACCACACTTCATTCCCTTTAGGATAAGATTCTCATCAACATTATCCTTCAAGCTTTATTGGTTGATAAATGAAAGAAATAATACTCAAGGGAATTACGTAATTGGAAAACACTGATTAGATCTGTTAAAGTGATTCATTAAAAAAAACAGCTTTATTTTGTTATCTGTAATCAAACTAGTGACTAATTTTTGACTTTCAGAATTCTATTATCATATTTGGAGGAGTTTCTCTTGATGGTCATACGCTCAGAGACCTTTGGCACTTTAACATAATAACTAAAGGATGGAAGAGGGTTAAGTTTTCATTAGATAGTTCGCTCCCCATTGCAGTATCTGGTCACTCGGCTACTCTTGTAAATAATAAAATGATAGTGTTCTTTGGGTATGGTCCACAATATGGCTATACTCCATATGTACAAGAATTCGATTTAGGTGAGTAACTAAGGTAGCGTAATAGCAGATCACCCACCTCTCACTCACCCCATTGGCACTTAGGTTCAATTCACTTGTGAGTATTTATACCATTTTACTTGTTTAAGCTCCATCTCCGATTAAATACCTTCCTTAAATAAGTGCCACAACTAAGACCAAAATTCTGTTTGCTGCTCATGAATGAGTGCCACCCCAAATAAGTGTCGCTTTTATCCATACCAAAAAAGTATTATGGTACTTTGTATTATTTAAACATTTGTATTCAGTTTGTATTGAATGATTGGTTACACATTATGTATATGGCAAACACTTTTTTTTAAATAAGGGCTTCCCTTGAATAAATGATTTTCCCAAATTAATGTCAAATATGAAATCCATAAGTCTAACGTGCCGTGTCATGTTTTCTCACTGGACTCAGAAGATGACTTCCACTCAAGTTGTCGAAACGTCAGTCACCACCAACAACAGTCTTTCTCAAGACTATACCCACCCAGACGATAATTATTATTTCACAACAAACTTCAACACCTGGGTTCAAACCATTTACTGTTAAATAAGTAAATAAAGTATTTTCATGGAATCTTGCATAATTAGTATAATATTAGTCTCTTGATCTTGAAGTTGCTTTATTTTGTATTTAATTGTATCACCACTCTATAATCCCATATAAGCAACTATTGTATTATTTTCAGATTCTCTTTCCTGTACAAATTAAAGATTAATTTGGATCATTTCCATTCGCATTCTTTTGAGGGAAAACTATGACTTATAGAATTGGTCTAGTATAGTTTGAGATGATATAATTAATCTGCAATAGGACATGTTTGTCAAATTTGGAAATAATTGAATTCAAAAAATTCCTCTGACTGCCAAATTAGACTCGGCCTATCGGCCTCTCCCAATTTTGTCAGTCCTCAGAATTTTTTTCATTCAATTATTTCCAAATTGGACAGCATGTAGTCCTATTACCTATACTAATTACCAAGACTTTTTAAAGAATTTTCTAAACATTAAAAAAAAAATTTTTTTGCAGTAACTGATAAATGGATAATCTATAGACACACCTTATCAAGGAAAGGAACATATGGACACAGTAGTGTATATGATCCTATCTCTGGTTTAATATATGTATATGCTGGCACTTCTAGTAGCATAGCTGATAAAGGAGTATCAGATGATTTACATAGCTATAACCCTGTCACACACCAGTGGTAAGTGCATTAGGGCTGTTTTCATTGTTTAAAAAATTGTTTATGGGACATTTGTATTATGGCACCATTAACTACAGCTACTAGAATCCCTGGAACACTTTCTTTTGTTCAGTTAATCAGCACCAATAGACCTTATTTGTGGTATGACAATGTTTTTCCAATTCAGTGTGACAAACCTCTGGGGGAATGCGGAGCTATTGTTTTGAAACTCATCGGAATATCATCGTTATTCCTTTCGTATCCTTCAGGATACTCATGAATTTTTAGAAGAGTAAAAACAAAAGAAAATGAATCCCCTGGAGGTTCGTCACCCTGAATTGGGAAAACATTGTCACACCATGAATAAGGTCTATTGTCTTACTATTCTCAGGTTACCGTAATACAAATTTGAATGAGAAAGAAATTTTCTAAATTATTTCAGTAATGGTAGAGAAATAACACCATTTTGTTGCCTAAAGAGGGGCAATAAGTAGGGATTTCTCCACAGTTCACAACAATTTTCAAAGTATGATCATAGTTCATGGAAATTAATGTCATGCATTTACGATTCACAAATTTTAGAACATGTTAGAATCACAAATCATGGAAAATAGTTTTTCCTTATCACAGATCACAAATATTTATTTTAAAAAAATCAAAAGTTAGAGCAAATACCCCTTACCACTCCTGTTTAATGCTTAATTTTGTAGGACCAAGCTAGAGAGCAGCAGTGTAGCGCAGTATTTACATTCAGCAGTTTTGATTGGTCACCTTATGTTGGTCTATGGTGGTAATACTGCAATATCTTCATCAGCTGCTACATGTTTTGACTCCGTTTTTCTAGCCTATGATTTAAGTAAGTGTTAAGTAATTTATAGGGAATCTTGAATATACAAACTGATGTGCTTCTTTTTCCCATTCATTTCTTCTTTCTTCCTTCCCTTTTCTATCTCCCTTCCATCCATCCTTCCCTTTCTTACTTATTGTCCCCATCTCCTTCTCTCTCTCCCTTCTTTCCTTCCTTTCTTCCTTCCTCTCACATACTTATCACCTGTTCTTTTTCTGTCTGTCTGTCTGCCTTTCTGTCTCTTCATTCCCTTCATTACTGTCTCCATTTCCTTGTACTTGTATAACTTCTTTTGTCATCTCACTTCAGTTTGTGGCAAGTGGATGACCATGCCCAAATCAGCACTGCCAATCACCTCTCATGGAAGCCTTGGCCAATCAGGCTTCATTTATAACAGGTTTTTTTTACCTTTTAACTAAGCCAATAAATGTCTTCTTCCTTGTCGGTGATCCTAGTGTTATATTTAACAGGATATTTTGGTATGTTCCCCAAAATGTTTAATCCTTAAAGGCCTTTCAGGAAACCTTGCTTTTGGCAAGCATGGGTGGCATAGCAGTGAGAGCGCTCACCTTTCATCAATGTGACCCCGCTTCAAGTCCTGCCTGGCAAAAAAAATCAACTCCTAAATTCCAATTCAATAATGGAAAAAGGACCACAGCTTTGTTAGTCGGCACCATTGGCTATTAAAAGTACAAGTACAAAAACAAGAACAGTTTTCCAGTTATTACAAATACAACCTATGGGTCTTTCACACCTCCACAAAAATGGTGCTTGTATATTTCACTGTTCAGAATCTTCCCCCTAAAATCTATTATTTATGGTTACTTACCATTCGTTTGTTTTCTGCCAGAAAAATGTTCATATTTGGTGGATTCAATGGAGAGATGATAAATGACTTGCTGAGCTACTCACTAGGTATAGTGGAATAGCCCTTATCACATATACTTCCATGTCACAGCTCTAAATTAGGAATTGTCGTACTGTAGTTTGGTTGGCATCATTTGTATATTTTTAAGATGCCTACAACAATGATTATAATTATAATTACTGGAAAAAAATTAACATCATTCATAAATAGTAAAACCCTATGTTCTCTGTTGTAGGTGACTGTTCTGCATGGAAGAACAGAACTACTTGTCTTGCAGCCCACTCTTTGTCTGGCTGTTTTTGGGATCCTCTAAGCAATCATTGTGTTAGCCCGTCTGAAGGTTTTATCAGCAATGATTCCTTTGAAAGACCAAGATGTAAAAGTAAGCAATAGTCCCTTTCACAGTTCCCTGTGCCATCTTGAAAGGTAGCCTTTGCATTGAAGCGAGATGAACGATGAGCTGGCAGTGATAGAGATGTGAATAATTTTCAAGGTGTTGAAAAAGTTCTTTATCATTGCAAGCTCACCATCCTTTCAAGATGGTGCAGGGAACTGTAAAAGAGACTATTCTCTGATTATTTCTTTTTTAAATATTCCACACATTGGATGTGATTCATCTTTAGCTAAAAGTGATTGCATTTTGCACCAAGAGTTTCAATTTGAAATATATTTTTTTCTATGGCAGATTTGTGCAATGCTTCAGGAACATGTAATGAATGTAACTCTCAAGGATTGCAGTGCAAGTGGTGTGATAACAAATGTAAGGAAAAAGAAGATTTCTGCAATAAATCTCAGGTGAGGCTTGCTACTACTTGTGACTGTAATTATAGTGTAATGTGTAGTTCCAGAAAATATCCATACCCCCACCACAGAGGAAATTTGTAAAAGTACCCCCCACCCACCCCTATCTAGAAACTTCCAATATTCTTCCATAAACACTCTGTAATTTTGTTCTTTCTCTGACCGCCCTCCCCTCCAGAATTTCCAATTTCCTCTGTGGGTGGGGTATGGACATACGATATAGGGGAAATATTAAAGATGAAATCCAAAGGGTCGACAAGTCAATAGCCCATGAGGCCAAAGGCAAAATGTGTAGTTCCAGAAATCATCCATACCTACCCCACAGAGGAATTTGGAATTTCCAAAGAGTATAGGGGGGTCAGGGAAAGAACAAAAATTACAGAGTTTGTATGGAAGAAAATTTGAATTTCGTGGGGGTAGAGGGGTGTCTTAAAAATATTCCTCCATGAGGGGGGTATGGATAATTTTTGGAACTACACAATAGGCTATTCACTCAGACCATAAAGGCCAGAGGTCTAATTGTTTTAGTCTAAACCTACTAATCCATCAAATATTAAATGGTATATTGATATTAATTCAATTATATTATTACTATAATATCATCATCTTGAATGCTATCATCATATACTTTGGCTCTCATTCAACACTCAACTAAACGTTGTACGCAGCGTTGACTGGGATACCTGGAAAGGGGGAGTGGAGGGCCTGGTTTCAACATGCATGGAGTATTTAGTTGGTTGAGCTTCCAAAAATACTGATAGAGTACAAACACTAAAAGTGTGCAACACTTTGCACTATTTAGTAGTAAATAGTGTTAATTAAACAATAGAAAACAATAGGATTAGCATTATTTAGCAGTATTTAGTGGTATTTATGTTGCACACTTATAGTGTTTGTATTCTAATGTAGTACTGATAAATAACTCAGTCTGGAAACCCAATTCCAGTTCCGGTCTGGATTTTGGCATACGTAATTAGGTTGTTGACTCCTGGGTACTATTTGTGCCCATTCCCATTTTGTCGTGGAGAAGACAGAAAAACAGACTTTTTATGACCTGTAATTTGCTAGGAGAAAAAACATAGAGATTCTTTTAGACCACAGTAGTGACATTATCATTAAACCTCACAGTTTTTTCTTGTTTTCACAGGCTTGTAAATTATCGCAAAATCCACACTGCAAGGGTAATTAAACCTTTGATAAATATTTCCATAACTAAAGTGACTTAAGTCCTTGATTATCCTTGATTTTGAAATTTTCTTAAATTATATTCATTAGGTGAGAGCTGTCAGAAGTTGAATTGCGAGAACCACCAAACCTGCCAGAAATGTCTCTCAAAGACTTCTCGGCATTTACTGTCAAATCAATGCATGTGGTGTGAGGCACAGAAGCGATGCGTTGTTGAAAAAAGCTATATTGTATCATTCCCATATGGTCAGTGTAATCAGTTGGTGACCGAAGTAGAACAGTGTCCTGGTAAGATCATTCCCAACAGCAATATTCATATAATTTGCAAGTGTTGTGGCTGCAGTTATAGGCCAGTTGCATGATTCTAACTTTTTACTGGGTCCACTAAGCATAGTCGGAGGGGGATGGGAGATAATCTGAAAGTTGGGAATTTGACCTATGTCCCCCAACCCCCCCCCCCCCCCCACTCCCCCCCCCCCCCCCCCCCCCCCCAAAAAGAGAAAAATTGAAACTAAAGCTCTAGATCTTGGAAACAGGATTTTCAGTGCTTTGAGTCATATTGAAGCTTCAGATAACTCATACAACGTAAAATCATTGCTTCATTTCCCCAAGATAGGAAAATGGTTTGCAAATTGTTAGGAATTGTAAAGCTAGTAAAGTAAGTAAAAACTTACAGCTTAACTATGTTTTTCCCCCATATAGCTGTAAAGTGCAGGAATCATAAGTCTTGCAGTTCCTGTCACAAACTACCAGGGTGTGGCTGGTGTGACGATGGTTCTGGTACAGGAATAGGACGCTGTTTGGATGGAGGATCCAGTGGGCCATTTTTATCAAAAAATAGTATTATGCCTGAAACCTGTACAAACTGGTTTTTCATCAACTGTCCAGGTTGGTATGCTGTGGGTTGAGTTGAGGGGTGGGTTGTAATATGGTGTGCTATGGTTTGAGGTGTAGTTTTGGGTTGAGGGTGTACTAAGTGTGGTATGGTCCAGGTTGTACATCTGTTAGGTGTGTTATAATGCAGGATGTCGTGGTTTAGAATATCAGCAAGCAGTATCAAAAATCATCTGTCAGTAATCACTAATAAGGCAAATCATATGTTTCTTTAGCCTGCCAGTGCAATGGTCACAGTTCTTGTGATAGCAGAAATAAATGTATCAAGTGTCAACATAATACTAGAGGTATGCACTTTCAGTGATATTATACTTGATATTGCATACATACATCTATGTAGTTATTACACAGACTATGTCAATGTGCCTGACAAACACTGTCTTTGATGCTCAATCATCTGTTTATTTCTACCGAAACACACCATTGCCAGTAATGATCACACAACTAAAAAAATAATGTCATATATTAAAAGATTTATGTTTTCTGGAATTTCCAACAGCAGTAATTACTAAGAATCTGACCTCATGGAATCTCCTCAACCCTTGAAAATCTTACGTCTTTCTCTTCAAGAGGTTTAAGGTGGTTTGATTATGATAGAACTACCCAAAATAGATACGGATGTAGAATCTATCTTGAAATTTTCCCATATCTTTCTACATGATCTAATAAGTTTCCTATGTTACTCACCAGGACACCACTGTCAGTTTTGTATTGTTGGTTTCTATGGTGATCCTACCAATGGTGATAAATGTAAAGGTATATGCATGTTTCTACTGTGAACACCCAAAATATATCTGACTGGAATGTTTATTGTTTCTGGAATGTTTATCATTTCCTTACCAATTACATGCGAGGTAGATTGTTATTACTGAAGTCGACTGACATTTCAACTTATGACTTTGTTTTACATACTGAAAAAATATCTGCTTTTATTCACATAACAATTATATTCTAAGAAAACTTGAAATGATCATTCTAGTTTGGTGATACAATGATCTTTACCAACCTTTTAGTAATCTAAATTATCTCAGTAGAGAGGGAGGTACTGAGAGGGTATAAAATATTGGAAATCATACAAAAATATTGCTATTCAGAAAAGTCTTTTATGCTATCATTTGTCTGAGAAAGATCCTTTTTTATCAATTATATTCAATAATGTTCTTGTCTGTCAGAATGCTTGTGCAATAAACATGCAAAAGAATGTCATCCTGTCACTGGCAAATGCGATTGTCTGGTCAAAGGCATCCAAGGACACCACTGTCAAAAGTAAGTTGCTGAGATTTGTGTTGGTGATGGTGTTGTTGATGGTGTTGGTGATGGTAATGATGATGATGATGATGGTGATGTGGTAGTGTTGGTGATGGTAATGGTGATGGCAATGGCAATGGTGATGGCAATGGTGATGGTGATGGCAATGTTGTGGTGATGGTGATGGTGATGGTGATACTTATGGTGATGGTGATATGATGATTAGGTTGGTGATGGTGTTGGTGATTGTGATTGTGATGTTGTGGTGACAGTGATAGTGATGGTGATGGTGATAGTGAGGGTGGTGATGATGATTGGGTTGGTGATGTGGTTGCTGATGGTAATGATGATGATGATGTGGTGGCGTTGGTGATGGTGATGGTGATAGCGATGTGGTGTTGGTGATTGTGGTGATGGTGATTGGGTTGGTAATAGTGTTGGGGTCAGTGATGATGTTGGTATTGGTAATGATGATGGGGATGGTGATGGTAATGTTGATGATATACTGTTGGTGATGGTGATGATGATGTATTGATGATGATGGTGTTGGTGATTATCAATATTACATCAACATGAGATAATGTTGAATGGTTATATTGATATCAATATTTGCTATCTTACACCTGTATTGAAAAAATACTCAATGTTTCAGGTGTGTCGATCCATTTCATGGAAATGCATCCAATGGTGGATTGTGTTTTTGTGAGTATCTAAAAAAGTATTTAGTATAATATTACATTTTTAAAACAATAATTTTAGTTAAACCATTCTACCCAATATTTTCCTTAATTTTGATTGGATTTACCTCTAACTCTTTAAGAAACAACAATTCCAGAGGGCATCCCATCTCCCTATCTCTCTCTCTTCTTGACACACTGATATTAATGCCGTTCATCATTTTCTATCGTCTCAGATCGACTGCAAATCAATGATCCTATATCATTTAACTTCTCTGGAAAGACTAACATTAATCTTGAATTCAAACCAGTACTGGTAAGTCCTTAGGTTCTTAGGAGTATTTTTATATTCTAGATAAGTTGGTAGGAGCTGTATGGATAGGTCTAAGATAGGTGGGTTGTCAAGTAAGAGACTGACTCATTGACATATTTATTGGTGGGGTTTTGATAGTAGGGTAGATGATTGGGATTGAATAGTTGGGTAAATGAGTGAGTGGGTGAGCGAGTGGCTTGTTAACATAAAGTATTGAGATTTGGAAAGATCAGGAGTATTGAAAAGCTGGGTAGATGTGAGGGTAGGTGAGTAAGTAGTGACATGTTTATATGATATCATTATTGATTGATTGCCTGCTTTATATCGTTCATTACTCTTGATTAAATCTCTGTAGAAGGAGCACGATATAGAGTTCATGGTTGCCATTTCACACGGCCCACCTGCAAAGATTAATCTTACCTTCCTCATAAAAGGTTAGCGTCTGCTCCAATGACATGCATTCATTCTTTGGGCATTTTGGTAAAAACAGAATGTGCAATTTATCACTATCTCCTATCCTAAGGGTTTATATTTTGTTTTTAGATCTCAGGTCATCAACACAAAAAGAAAAGCTCATCTTTAAAGGCTACAGACTAGGGAAGCTAAACCAAAAATTTTCTCAAAGAGAATATGCATTCCACAAGAAATATGTGACCTTTAGAGCATACATCTACAATATTGACAAGAGTGCCCCTGTAACGATAACGGTAGGTCTGGATTATCATTCATTGACCAGATATTAAAACATTATGGCCTGGTTGTACGAAGGGTGGATAGCGCTATCCAGTGGATAAGTCGATGCTGATATCCAATAAATTTATCCACTGGATAAGATGTATCCATCGGATAGCATTCTTTCAGTCATTTATTAGTTCATTTGTTCATTCACTTGTTCATTTATGCATTCATTTATTCACTCATATATTTGTTAATTCATTTGTTCATTCATTCATTTTTTAATTTTTTTTATTCATTCAATTTCCCATTCATTTGTTCATTCATTTATTTATTCTTTTGTTCATTCATTCATTTTTTCATTTGTTTATTCATTCATTTTCCCATTCATTTGTTCATTCATTTATTTATTCTTTTGTTCATTTGCTTATTCATTCATTTGTTTATTCATTCATTGGTTCATTCATTCATTTGTTCATTTTTCATTCACTCATTCATTTTTCTTCACATTTTATTTTTTTAGGCAGTATTTACTCAGCCTTCGTCTTTAAACATTGACTTATTAGAATTCTTTCTGACTTTCTTTGGGTAAGTACGAGTACTTTACCAAGAAGTTAATAAACTCCAATATGAGGCAATCTGTCAATTATTTTGAGTGACCATTCCACTCCTTTGTCATCTTTATTAATAGTTTACAATGGTTAATAAGTAAATTATTAACTTATATTATTGATTAATATATTATTAAATTATATAAAATATTTGAAATATGGCAAGCACTCTGTTTGGCTGGCTACCTTGGTGACATTGGAGGAGAGACATGCTTGTGCAAAATGGTTTGAAATATTTTATAAAAGCAATTGAAATGGCTGTTTATGTCTCTGTATTGTGATATAAACACTCTGTGAGCTGTAGAGCACTCAAAAAGCAAGACGAATACTTGGCTATGTGTCATGTTCCTAAACTTGCTTCTCCTGTGCCCTATAGCACAGTACAGAGACATTGGCGCACATTTTATATTATTTCTTAACTAATGATATTCATGTAACTGATGTTTAGGTGCTTTCTGTCTTTGCTGTGTGTTGCTAGTATTGGCTGGAGGATCAGAAGTCGTTACCACAGTTATCTACTAACAAGGGTACTCCATTATTATTAATCATTGATCAAAAACGGTGACATTTGTATCCTAAACTCAGTGTGTATCCTTCTAAACTGACATTTTCATAACTACAAATGACGTTTGTATCGGGGTACAAGTGTCTTTCAATAATTCCACTGACTAAAGTTTTTCTTTCTATAATAACTTACAAATTTCTCGTGCACTGATTGGATATTTTTTATCATCAATAATAGGACAGGCAGATAAAGCTGACTTTAACAAGCACATGCTCTTTCTGTTGGTCGTTTTAATCACTAAAAATGCGAAGTTTTTATCTAAAACAATTAGACATCAGTTTTTTATGTGTCTGTCCGCCTCGTGAATCCCACTACTTTGACAATGTGATGACACAATTTATCGTCAATAAGAGGACAGACACATAAAAAACTGATGTCTATTTGTTAATTTGAATTTTAGCAAAATCGTGCAGAGAGGAACAGGATGGCAAATCGGCCCTTTGCAACAATCAATCTCTTGCTTCCAAATGAAATAGAAATACTCACCAAGGTTAGCACATTATTATAAATAGCATTTTTCACTGCTGACATCCCTATTGTGCATCATTGGATTGAAATGTGGACACGCCAAGCCCAGTGCACATATTAATATGCTGCAACAATGTTTTATTCGATTTTTATTGTCTTGTTGTTCCAATTTGTGAAAAAACTATGACCTTTCAATAGATATTAATATTCTTTCCTTATAACTGAAGCTTTTGTTTACGAAGTTTGTCCATGTATCGATCCCACAAGATTTTGCAATGTGTAATTCCAGAAATAATTATCCATACCACCCTCAAAGAAGAAAAGACCCCTACTTTCGGAAATTCCTTTTTTTTCCCATACAAACTCTATAATTTTTGTCCTTTCTCTGACCCCACCTTTTGGAAATTCCAAATTCCCCTGTGGGGAGGGTATGGATGATTTCTGCAACTAAACAATATCTTTTTTTAGTAACCCTGTAAAATGCTATTACATTACATCAATCAAAAAACAATAAACCGCTATAATCTTTTATTTTCATGCACAGTCTTCACCAAATCCCATCGCTATGGAACCCCTAGTTAAAAACAAGGTTGCCATAACAACTGTAGTAGTACTGCTACCAAGTGGTGAGGATGGCGCACCTCCTGTCGGACAATGTGGAATATGTTTTGCAAGTATGCTAATGTCTCACGGAAGCCATTCTCACTCAGGAATAAGAACACGAATGGGACGGAAAAAGAATAGAAAACGAGCTACTATGACAACTTACAATATTTAAAGAAGGCTTGGCTGATATGGATATCAGCAGGGATATAGATAGCGATAGCCAGATTTGAATCATTGCTCATTGGCTGGCAAAGAAGCACTGCTTCATGGTTAAGGTTATAAAGGATCAGAAGAAAGGAGTGTGATCTTAAGTCATAATTATTCTAGGCAATCGTTGCTGCACTGAAAAATAGATGCACAAGAAACTGGAAAACGCCATGACTGATTTTCCAAAAACGTTTGTGTGGTTATTGTTTAGTATTTGCAGCATCAGAACCTGCATAGAAGCATTGCAAGATGTCAGTCTTGTGTGATTTCATATCAAACATGGTCTGCAGCAATAGGAACTGCATACTCATCTTGGCCATTGAAGCATTGCAACATATTTTGATGGCTAAAAAGACATAAGCCATGGTGGAACTACATACAAACCTGATTTTATAACAAAATGGCCATGTGATGGAGAAAAGGTTTTGGATTTGTGGGATTCAGTTTGAAGTTGGAGCAGATGAAAATGAATTTTTCAAAGAAGAAATTACTGCCATGGTAGTTTAAAGTTGATGCATAAGTTGACTACATATTTTTGGTCACCAAGTATTCAGCTGAAAATCTACTTATATTTTTTTGATAAAAAATTGGGAATCGTTACATCAGTTCATCCTTTCATGGAGACTAACATTCTAGTTGCACATTAAAGTTTAGGTTAAATGTTTGCCGTTTCCAATCAAAAATACAATCACTCCAGAGGCTAATCGAGGATTTTGACTTGTTCATCCCATAACAGTTTTATCCACATTTTCAAGAAATTCCTGGTCAGAAAGGGGAATTCACAGGCAGGCATTAAAGCTACAAGGGAAACTACTTCCAGTTTACAGCTGTTAAAAACAAAATCATGTTCAAGTGCTTGAATGGTTTATTTATTTTTTGTTTATTAATAAAATTGCCAAAAAGTTAAGAAGTAATTACAATTATTTTGTAATTCATTTGAAAGGCTTGCACTATAAACTGTACACTTTAAAAAATTATGTTCTGGTCATACCAGCATGTTAGAACAATTAGTACAATTGTGAAAATGGAAGTACACATCAATATTAATGTGCCATTCACGCACCACAATTACCAGTGGAATATTTAAAAAATTTGAATTATGATTGGCTAGCAAATTGCAAGTCTATTAGTTATGGAGAAGATGAACAGAAAGAAACAGAATCTGTCTTGAACGTTTGGATAACTTATCGAAATTCTTGGTTATTTGTTGTTACCATTTTAATATTGCAAACCACGAATAGAGCACACAGTATAGAAATGTTCACACTGATGTCACCTATTGATATTGTGCCAACCATACAGAGCTCTATGGACACTTCTCAAAATTATTTCAAATGTGAAACTAAAACATGGAAACAAAATAAATGCAACAAATTCCATTGAAAAAAATTGTGGTTTATTTTTGGTGTTTTCATGCTAGCCTCTAGTCTCCTACGCAGCCACTATTAAAGATATGGTGCATGACAACACTAATAGCAGCTGCGTAGGAGACTAGCTAGCCTCGCATTTCAAGACAATTTTGACAGAGGTCCATTTGGCTACTGAATCAAAGAGGTCTTTTGGTAGGCAACTACCAAAGATTTCCGATGTCAATGCTTGTCAACCATGAATATTGCTATCCTAAGGGTTTCACAATCATACAAAAACTGTTTTATCTATGTTTATTTCCTTTGCTTATAATAAAATGTTTTTTAAGATATTGAATTTTAAAGGCCATATCATGGCATCGTATAATTATTTCTAACAGCAAGATTGAAATTACATTATCAATTATAAAACTAAAGAGAAAGGTGACAGTTAAATATTACTAAGCTTGCTTATTTTATTACCTGGAGTTGCTAGCATATTGTCATCAAGTTCAATAAGAAAGCAACAAAATGTGATACTGTTTGTTTATGACCATATTCTTGCAAAAATAAATATCAATATTGGTAATTACTATTATTGTTCTCAGTAGCACACACAGAATCATAGTTTCAATAAAACAGGTTTTAGTTTCAGTGAAACAGGTTTTAGTTTCAATAAAACAGATTTTAGTTTCAATAAAACAGGTTTTAGTTTCAATAAAACAGGTTTTAGTTTCAATAAAACAGGTTTTAGTTTCAATGAAACAAATTTGGATTCTGACAATGCCATGATTAATTTAACATCCAAAACGGCAAACTGCAAGACCAGATCAAGGGAGGTTTATCTGAATCTCTAAACCATGATTTAACCCCATAAATGACAACAAATTAGATCATCTTGACTTTTGTTTTTCAACATGAGTTTTTCTGTTAACCAAACTACAGTCCTTCCCCTGTGGGAAGCACGAGGTGGTGTGCGCTGCTAATGCGCCGCCTCTCACCAACGCCACCTCTCTCTTGTTTGTTGGTTCTCTCCTGTGCTTCGAGGGTTTTTCCTCCCGGTTCTCCAGTTTTTCCTCCCTCCACAAAAATGAACTTCTAAATTCTAATTGGATCTTCCAGCTGCCTCATCAATTGGGTTGCAAGGCCTGTATAGGCATTAATCTGTCGGAGTGGTAAACGCATTAGTCCTTTTTGAGTTTTTGGGTTCAGGGTGTGTGTTTTTTTGAGGGAGAGGGGGTTTAGTTCACCTATTCAAACCCCCTATCTAGAGAAACTCTTGTATCCACTCCTGAACTGTATGATTCTGTGTGTGCTATTTAGAACCACTGGTAATATTTCTTAATGGGTGACTAAAGAGTAAATAGACTTGCTTTACCAATAGTGTATAGTATTGTAAATATCAAAATAGTGTTGTTTATAATAAAAAATAGACCAAATTGAGAATCACTAAAGTTTAAAATAAAGATTTTATTTTCCAAAAACATGTCTCTTCAGAGATGCCTAGGAATAAAAATAAACTCCAATAAAAATAAAAATGGAACCCAGAACCCTTTAGGTGAGAGGATATTATTATTATGGTTGTTGTACCCAGGCATTGAACAAACCATTGTTTTTTGCTGACATCACTGCAGTGTATACAGTCTTCTTATTTAATACAGGATGGATCGAGAGGACCTTAAACAGAGCAGCACCATTGACGTTCTCTTGTCCTGTTTCATTCATAGCTTTGATGGCTGGATCACGTCTGTCATCTGAGGGGGGTGGGGTAGTCCAGTGGTCATAATTGGTCTCCACCAAAAACCATCTAAATTTTAGAAGACAATTTTGTTAAAAAAGACCTTCAGACAACCAGAGCGGATCAAAAGTCAGGGCATCGCTCAGTTTTAATTGAAATTTATCATGTTAGGTTTTGGTCAGGGAGAAAAACTGCATGGAGAAGCCAAAAAAAAGCACTTGACTCTAGGGAGAGATTAAACAAACTCTACTCACAAGTGATATAGAATCCAGGAGTTGGGGCCCAACACCCCCGAGGGGAGGCAAGTCTAATACCCACACTTTTTTCCAAGGACAATCTCAAGGAATTGTCATTTCTACAACAACATGCACCTTGCCTAAGCATGTACATACTGTTTTTTTTTTATGTAATATATATACAATATGAGCGGGAGATCTGTATGAGGATTCAAAAGAGCAAGCTGCAAGCGAGTTGTTTTAAACCTCATACAGATCTCAAGCGAATATTATATACTACTTTAAAAAGTTTAATGTCTAGATGAATGCTTCTTTTTTAGAGTAAAAATTTTAACATTAAACGTTATTTGGCCGAGATATTTCAAAGTCCACCTTATGCAAATCAGGACGAATTCTGCATCAGGGTTTACAGATGCCTTTACGGTAGTGATTTTGTATTGTTCTAAGGTCATTAATTATTCGTGATTTTTTAAATTTTATTTCCTCACTTCCAATTCACATTTCAAATTTCCTCTCTCTCTGCAGTAACTCCTTTCCTCTTCATGCTCTCTTCTCCACCAAGTGTCATTTTCTTTTTTAGTTATAATTCCCCTTCTCCTTTCCCTTTTTTTTTTTTTTTTTTTTGCCTTTTCTTTATTCCTACTAACCTTGTAGGAGGATCCAGTTTCCACAGATTAGCTACTGCAGTCCTGTCTCTAGTAATGACAGCACCTTCTCCAGGATTTATGCCTCCCACAATCAAATATGCATCTGCAATCATTGGCACCTTGGAAAGCAATGTAACAGCTTGGCTGAAGTTCATGTTTTCTGTAGCAGTGATTTGTCTGATCTCAAGCAACACAGGAATGGCTTCTTTCCTCAAGATTGCCATGATTAGATTCTCCCACAAAAACCCCTGGTCTCGCTCATTCAATGTGATGGTTACAGCCTTAGGTCTTTGTGCTGTCACAAGACCTATCATTCCAGCAAATACTACACCGCTGTAAACTGTCTTTCCTGTGAGAAGAAAGAACATAAAGCTTTAAATGTCAATTCCATTATACTGGCTTTAATCCCCATGTATTCCTTCTTTTTTTTATATATATAGTATATTCCTTTTATATTCCTAATTGTATATAGATATTATATTTAGCTGGGTCTCCCCGATTAGCAAAGTACGTGTGCCTAGCTAGAAGTTTTTGAAAGTGTATTAAATAAAGTTTATTATTATTATTATTATTATTATTATTATTATTACAAAAGAAAGTCATGCACTGTTGCGTGTTGTCGATAGAGTACCTCCATCAAACTGTAAGTTCTTGCATTTGAAAAAATCTGAATTTCTCCCTAAAGATTTTTGTGTTCGCTAAATATATATCAATTATTACATAATCTCTTGAAGTATAGACAATCAAAGCATTCCTTTACTCGTTTAACATTAATATTCACAATTTCTGACAAGTTAATCAAGTACTTTATTTTATAAATACCGGTACCTTTGCTTCGAAAGTCAACCATAAAAGTTAGCTTTCGCAGATCAGCAGTAAAGTGATAATCCAAATTTCTAGCATGATATATGTTGCCTTGAGTATCTTGCGCGACAATGCTGGTGCAAAATGCACTGAAGTCGTACACCAAATTCAAGAGAACAGCATTACTCAAACTGATGTTCAAACCAGATGCAATCCCTCTAAGCTCGTCTGGATAAGGAGCCGGGAAATATTTATCAAGATAAAGAGCAAGTCGGTCTATCAGAGGAAGTAGAGGTTTAGGGAAGAAGTTTTGAACATCTTTGATAATAGTTGGAGTATATTGTCTGTATTCCTGCATAATTTTCACCCATCGTTCTTGCGGTGGGAGGTCCAAGTTAACAGTGAAACGTTTGGCTTGAACTGGCTCTGAGGAAGAATAAGATATGCCGAGAAAAACGACTATTAAAGAGAGAAGGATCATTTCTACAGCTTTCCCAGAGGGAGTCGTATGTCAAACTTGATTGATGTTATACATATTAGTACAATAGGGTCATATGATTTGTGAATACGTCACGCACGGAACTAGGTCTAAAAAGCGAATGGGCCACCCTGGTTAAATAAAGTTTACATTTACATTTACAAACTTTGATCTCACAGAAGAAAGATAATTTTTTTTTGAAAATTAATTTGATGTTAGAAAAAATATCCTGAAATGAAAATAAATAAGAAAAGTCACGTGTTCCAGGTTACTTTTAAATGGCTTTTTTACGTCACGGGGATTTAAAAATTCGACGAATCACAAAGAGGCGCGAGATTCAAATGTCTTAGTTACAGAGTCAGTTGAGATTAAACTCTTCTCTGTAGAGACTTTCTTTACATCGAAAAATTTGCTTGATCCAACTCCTTCTTTGATCTGTTCAGCAATGAGTTTGTTTAGGAAGTCCAAGAATAAGAAAAACAAAGAGAATGTGCCAGAGAATACGCGAAGCGCTATTCTAAAGCTGAGAGAAACGGAGCAATTGTTGGGGAAAAAGCAAGAGCACTTGGAGATGAAGATTGATAAAGAAGCTGCTATCGCTCGAAAGAATGCAAAAACCAATAAAAGGATAGCTCTTCAGGCTCTTAAGCGCAAGAAGAGGCTGGAAAAACAACTTTCTCAGATCGATGGAACGTTATCGACGATAGAATTCCAACGCGATGCGCTCGAAAGCTCGAGCACAAACAACGAAGTAATCAAAAACATGGCTTTCGCTGCTAAAGCATTGAAAGAAGTTCACAAACAACTCGATGTAGATGATGTTCACGATACTATGGATGAAATAAGTGAACAGTCGCAGATATCTGAAGAGATTTCTCAGGCAATAACCTTCGTTGGAAGCCAAAGCTTCGACGATTGTGAGCTCGAGAAAGAGCTTGAAGAACTTGCCCAAGAAGAAATGGAGAAAACACTTTTACAAGTAAGAAAGCCAGCTGCCACGAGATTGCCAAGCGTCCCCACTTCTCGTCCTTGTGCAAAACCAAAGAAAAGTTTTGAAGAGGATGAATTTGAAGAATTAAAAGAGCTGGAAGCGTGGGCCTGTTGATGGGATAATGTAGGCTTTTGTAATGTGTAAGTACATAATAGACCTATAAAAAGATGAAGACATCAGGCACAAATTAATTCAGATAAAACAGATTTTGTTTTTACTTTAAAATATTGCTGTCCATATTGCCAATAAATTAGTTTTCAAATTTATGATAATTTTGAAAAAAAATTAAAGTGGATTATAAAAGGCCTTTGATTTTTATTGGGAAATCCTATAAGAATGCATCATGGGGTGGATTGGGGAAAAAATTTGTCAGAGCATAGTATTAAAGGATATAACACTACTTGCTTTGTTTCAGTGATGTGTGCAGGAATGCCGCCAGAACAAAGTATGTTTTGATGGATGTCCTGTTTGTCCTATTGTTGACGATATACTGTGTCATCACACTGTCAAAGTAGTGTGGATCCATAAGACATAATAGGCCATTTCACGGATCCCATTACTCAACCTCTGCCTCGTCAGCATGTAATTATTCTTTAGAATTTGACTACAGTCCGATGTAATGAAAGGAATTTACACAACAACGAACGATTGAAACACTTAAAAATTTCACAGGTTGTAGGCAATTTCTAAAGAATATATTACACGCTGACAAGGCTGAGGTTGAGCTGCAGGATCTGTGAAATGGTCTATTGACTTGACATACATCAAAACATACTTTGTTGTGGCCGCAGTCATTGAAAACAGCCATTGATTAGGCCTTTCCCCAGAGAACCATGTTCATAGGCCATTATCGATTATTTTACTATGCTATGCTGTAAACGAAAGATTATATTAAGATATTTTGATAAAATTTTAATATGAAGTATGAAGAGTTCTTGTTTTAGGTCTTAGAGTGAAGTCACTAAACCCGTGAAATAGATATGAGACTAATACGCATTAGTTAAATACATTGCCTTCACTCTATACTTGACATTAAATCTGTTAACATATAGATCTAGAATAATAATATTGGTTCTGAATGTACATTAATTACTGTTTTTTTGTTATATGAAGTTAAAAGGAGTGAGGAAATAAAGTAAATTGATAAATAGATAAATTACTTGTGTACTAGTAACATTTGCTTTATTTAAAAAAAATAAACACATATAAACAAGCAGGAGTGTTTTATGAGGTTTAAAATCATGAGTCATAGCCTGCAAATTTATTGAACTACTTCAAAAACTTAGATATTATTCACAATTAACTTTTAAATCAGAGCCACCATATACATCAATGTAAAGAATCTTCTGATCTTTTCTCTTTTCCTGTGCTCTTTCCTATATTCTGGAACATTTTGAATTCAAATTTCATTCTTTCTTGGCTTGTTCTTGTCTTTCTATTTTCTTTTTTCCTTTCTCAGTTCCTTTCTTTTTCATTGCCTGCTTTCTTTCTTTCTTTCTTTCTTTCTTTCTTTCTTTCTTTCTTTCTTTCTTTCTTTCTTTCTTTCTTTCTTTCTTTCTTACAGACTATCCCCGTATCTCCCCTCCCCTGTTCATATTAATCACCCTGTGTGGTCTGGGCTCTAGAGCTATCATCACCAGTGTGCAATGCGCGGTAAAAATATCTTCCTAATTTATCCTAACAAAGCAAAAATCAGTCGGCCAAGATACATAGTCTTATATATCCTGCCTATGACGGAAAAAAGATATTCTTTAGTCGAAGGACAAAACTTAGAGTGATAATTACTATTTTCTTTACTCTTTCTTTACTCAATATTCTAAATGACTTCAAGCAGCGCGTGAACTTCAATGCAAGACCCACTATTGTAGAGACCTTCAGAGCAGGTACAAGCCTTTATAGCTCCACTTCTCTATCGAAAGAACAAAAGCAGCACTTAACAGATGGATTTAGAAGAGATAGCCAGCTACTGGGCTCGTTTTCATATATCCTTTTCGTGGGATTATCCAGAAGGACTTGACTTACAAGCCGTTCAACAAGCTGTCTTCCACGTTGTTGGTGAATCAGATGCTAGGTTAGTTCACTCAAAATTCTTATCTGTTGTGAATCGTTTCCTAACATACCGACCTCCAAAACGAATAATTACGTTACTTATACTACCAGTGATCTAGGTTTCTTCTAAATTCCCCTAAATTTCGTGAAAGACACTTTAAGTTCTTCGACTTTAAATTGTTCTTTGTTTTTCGACTGTTTACCAGTAAATTGTCTTTATTTATTTGTTATTCTCTTTCTTGTGTACAAAAATTACTCAGCTTTATTTCTAAGCCTGAGCTAATCTGTCGGCGAAACTTTTCTTTATATATATTTTTTTTTTTGAAAGCTAGAAAAACGAACTAATATATATATATATAAATATTCGAATCTTGATCAAAACGTTCGATTTGGAACTACATTTGATTAATGGCACAGCGATTGGCAGTAGAGAACACGACAAACAAGACATTAGGGGGTATTCAACATTATTATGAACAACGACACGCAAAGAATTCGAAATTTAAACACGGTATTATCCGTTCCTCAGGCATTTCTTTAGATAAACAATCTATTTTCGTATGGCATTGTCGATTAGCTCATACCGGTAGTTGTTGGCTAGTGTTAGATGGGTAGTTCGCGATAACCTTTCCGTCAGATATTTTAATCTCAAAGTCAATACTGTCTTTCGGGCATGATTGAATATAAGACAAGGCGTGAAATTGTTATCTTGAATTGACTTTTATTTACAGTACTAATAGTGGTTTAGTATTACATAATTACTTGTTCAAGGAATTGAATTCTTTTCAGACTTGTGACTCAACTCGTGACTCAGGTAATAATAAGTCACAAGTCTGAAAAAAAATGTTTTTCGTGAAAACAGTAAAGTGCATGCGATACAGCGAATAATGTATTGCACAAAACTAACGGACAGGTAAAGTTATCCAGTGCTTTGAAGTTAACAGTGCTTTGTCTGTGCTTTTTCATTGGACGAACATTAATTGCACATGCTGTGATTTTTTTATTGGCACAGTGGATGTTGTAAATTCTACACTGTGACCTTACTATGTGTTGTGCCCTTTTACTTTCAACTTTATCAACTCTATGCAGTTATAAAGCATGTGGAGATTGATAGAACTTCAGAGAAGTGTTAGAGAGAAGCATAAGGCATAACAGAAGAAGAATAGCTGTTATTTTGGATATGAAAGATGAAATAGGAAGTGCATGCTCCCTCCCCAACTATCAGTATATGAGAATATATTATAACAGTTTTCTTAGAAATGACTAAAAATATGATCAATAATGTTTATTATAAATGACTAAAAGGAGTGTCTAACTAACCACCTTCAGATCTCAAGACCAGCTAGTGGTTGGAAGTGTGCAGTCAGCAGGTGCTGGGGTCATATTGACCCAGCCTGTCCCTGTGTCGGACAATGTCCCATGCGAAATGAGCTTTACTGCTCATCCTATGTCTGACGATTTTTGCATCAAGGATATTGTCATTGTGTCTGAAGCAAGGAATGTGGAACTGTATGTGGATAATAGCTATGCAAAAACAGCAAAAGGAATTATGCTTACAATCAAAAAGGGCAGGTATGACATATGGTTTCACATAGAGTGCATGCAGTAAAACCATGAAATAAAAACAAAGTTGATACTGACAAAATAGTAGTTATTTAGTGACTAATAATTGCTGTAACTCAACCAGAACAATCAATACGCAAAAGACAAATACACAAGAGACCATTTGTGTTTTGTGATACGAACTATCAGTCACTAAATGGCTACTATTGGTCAGTATCAACTTTTTTTTTATTTCATGGTTTTACTGCATGCACTCTATATTAGTAAAAATAGTTATTATTAATTATTTTTTCATTTTTGGCAATGTTTATTTCCATAAGAATAATAACCTTTGTTTAAATGTGCCCATGTAAACTTATCCTGAAGTACTTGAATGCGAGGTTATGTGGGCAAAAATCTGTTAAAGTCAACATGGCTGCTGCATAAGAAAGTCCATTTACAAAATAATTATTGTTCAAGAGTAACTTTTTTTCCCTTGTCATAACAGAAAAGTGGCTCTTTTTGAGACAGAGTTTGACCTCTCTGAATACGTTCATGGGAAGTGCAAGTGTGCAGTCAAGGTAATAATGTTGTATTTCCAATAATTTAAAATTTGTTCGGCTATACTTATCATAAAATGATATTAACTTCATTTTTCTTTGGTAATAGTTTTTGTCATTTCCAAATATACATGCACTAAGAATCCAGACGATTGTCGTCAAAGTGGCAAAGAAAACACCTTCTCTACAGCAAAGATCAGATATTTCAGCCATGCAGGTAAGTTTGTTTGGGACTGTGTTGGAGTACTTCGTTTGGTCTTCAATATTTTTGTAATGTCAGTCAACTTGGAGACTACACATTTTATTATTTTTAATCATTTTTTCTGTTTTGCTGCTGTGGCTTCTGAGTAAGGCTGTGTTTTGGTTCAAGCCCAAGATGGAATGATATGGAATTCCAGAGGGGGGAAGGGCCGCAATATGCATGGAATTCCTTGGTTAGGGCCATCGAAACATTTTGAATTTTCCGAAGGCAATGGAGTTAAGAAAATAGATACCACCCATGGTAGGCATATGGATATTTTCTGGAACTACCTGTTCACTGAGAATAACACACAACATTAAATGAGCTGATGAACTTTTATGTAACCCCCTAGCCTGAATGACGTTATCCAGGGATTGGGGAGAAGGAGAATGGAGATAGAGAGGGAAAGGGAGGGATCCCTAAAGAGCCTCGTTCACAGGCTAGTAACCCCCTTTGGAGAATATGTCATTTAATGCAAGAATTCAAATTTAACCTTGAATGTTAATGGAAGGTTTACAGATGTACTGAAGGTTTGTTGTATTTCCTGCGTTGTTTTTTTTACAGAGTCTCATACCTGGTGCTGTTGATCTAACTGTCGTAAAGGAATTCATCAAAACTTCAGGCAAGGAGCTGACACCTGAGGCTGAAAAGCTACTAACATCATTGGAACAACTACAACTGGTATGTTATTCTATGATTTTATATCTTTACTTTAAGAAAGGTGGCATGCACTGCTACAGTGCTGTCTCTCGCCATTGTGCATTCAGGTCTGGGGTCACTGGTTCAATCCTCAACTATACTGCATAATGTAAGTTGAGTTTGTTTGAGGCATTGTTGGCTTCCCATGAGCGTTTCTTACTAGATTCTCCAGTTTTCCTTCCTTCCAAAAAGTTAATATCTGAGTTGAGTGTTGTAAATAGTAAAATGTTGAGTGAACACTAGTAGAATCTAGTCACGCTAGTCACACTAGTCATACTAGTAACACTCAGGGTCTTAAAATAACTGAGAAGGTTCTGTCTTTTTAATAATAGCTGCAAATGGTTAGACCTGCAAGTCTTCTCGGACAAGGACTTAAAATCGTAGGCCCTGTCTCTCAACCCTTCCTAACCTGTAAAGTGCATTGAGACCATGTAAAGTGCGCTATATAAGAACCTCCCATTATTATTATTTCCCATTAGAATGGTGTCTGGAGAAACTAAAAAATAATTATGATCACCCCATCATTTCCCCAGCCTTGATTGCAATCTTTTTGTTCTTGATCACTCAACCCAGAATTGAGGCTAAAAGTAATGGTTGCCCAGTCACTGATTGTAGTGCGAGGCTTAAAATAATGGCAGGTCATTGGACAATGTCTGGCCATAAATTAAACTGGTCAAAACATTTCATTGCCAATCATTTTGGCCAGTAACATTGAGCCAGAAACAAGGTATGACTAAGCTAAACCTAATTTGGCAGCTATCGTGACTGGCGACTGACGAGCTTTATTTTAAGCCCTGTGATAACCATCCAAATTAGCTTTAGCTTGGACATACTTCATGTCTGGCCTAACAATACTGTTCAAAATGATTGGCAAGACAAATATTTGACTGAAAAAGTTCTGATTCTGGCTGGACATTTCCCAATGGCCTGCCATTACTTTTAGTCCATATTGGGCATTTTAACTATAATTAAATTTTTAGTGGATGTATGGATGTTATTTGGTTACTTTGTACAACATCCTGCGGCTTCAGTAACTCTTTTACTTATTCTAGGCCAAGAATGTCCAGTTGCGTCAGTCCCGTCCAAGATCTCACAGTGTAGACGGACAAAATAAATTACACCAGGATTTTGAGCTGCCTCAACACAGGTTCAGTGTAGCAAGTGATGGCAGCCTTCTGCAACAGGCTATTATCAGGGCACGAGAACTGGAGGAAGAGGAGCAATACAATAAAATGGGTAAGACTTATCTGTCTGTCTATCCATCTGCCTGTCTGTTTACTTGTCTGTTGTTGCTGTCAGTTCTCAGTAGGAGTTTTCTCTTTGTTATTTAAATCATTTCTAATATTTTTCAACTTTTTAGGATTATATATTTATATTTTATTAATCAATAACAACTTCCATGTAAAGAAGTTTTATACTTATGGAACTATCGTTTTCAAATAAAGGTGTGTCTGTCTGTCTGTCTGTCTGCCCATCTATATATGTCTGTCTGTCTGTCCATCTCTCTGCCTTTCTGTCTGTCCATGTGTTTGTCTATTTCTGTCTGTTTGCATTTCTGTGTCCCACTCCTCTCTGTATTTGTTCACCTGTCTGTTTGTAATCTATCTGTTTGTGTGTTTAAGTATCTCCGACTGTCTCTTTTCTTGTCTGTCTGTCCATCTGTCTGGTTGTCTATATTACCCTGAAGTATTTCATCTGTGTTCCTGCCCTTCTGTCTGTCTCTCTGACTGTCTAACTGAGTTTGTCTGGCTGTATCTTTGCTTGTCTGTCTGTACAACTTACCACGTGTCATTTGTCATTTCTGTATTCAGTTTCTCAGAATCCAATAAATCATGTTAAAAATATCCTTTTTGATTCATTAGGGCCAGTTGGGAGCCCAGAAAGTGATGATGGATATGTGAACATGTTAGCTGGCTTAATGATTAACAAAAACAACCGGCGTGAGAACGGCCCTTTGCCAATCCACAATGGAGAGGCAATCCCCAATGGTGATGGGCATGCTGATATGCTTGCCCAAGCACGATGGGAGGCCTATGTGCAAAACAGGCTTCGGCCCACTCGACAGGTAGAACAAAGGCCAAGAAATGCATCTTTTGTATGTAGTACTAGTACCCCCAGCCTACATGTGCAGGGAGGCCATTGTTATGATGAGAGAGAGGCACTCAGACACAACATGGACTCCCCGCCCTCCCCTCCCTTACCTCAAAATTCTAATAAAGTATCATCAGCACCTGAACTTGGATCAAAATCAAGGTAAGTCAGTGTACTGTATTTGATTTCGTAAACTGCATTAAAGCTGCGCTTAAAGGAATCATAGCACACACCACTGCACATTTGTTTCATACAATGTTTGTTCAGCAATGTGTTTATTGATGCACCCACTTCCAATCCATTCTTTCACTATTGCTTATACCTCCAATCTATCAAGCACCCAGCCATTCACCAAACCATTCATCCATTTACCTATCTATTCAACCACCCACATCCACACATCTAATCCACTGTTCCACCCACCTATCACTCATTTACCTACCCTCCCACAACCTACCGTACTCCAACCTACCCTACCTACCCTCCCCCAACCTACCCTACCTACACTTCCCCAACCTACACTTCCCCAACCTACCCTACTCCAACCTACTCCCCTCCCCCCAACTTATTCCACCTATCTTTCTACCTTTCCAAATACACTTCTATCCATCTATTCATGTAACAGTCTTTTGAAAGAAGGAATAGAAACTCGAGAATCACTTGCAAGCGGGATGGACGAGAGGAACTAACAAATAAACAAAATTAAAAGCAGCTTTTTTTACAGGTGCGTATCATGCGGTTGCCCCGGATGTCTGTCTGTCTACAACTCCATAGCAACCACTATTTATGCCACTGAGGAAAGAATCATGGCAAAAGTCGAGAACAAGATCCTTCATCTTCAGCGGCATATTGATTCCCAGTTTGACGCCCTCTATCAAGCCTTACAAACAAAACCCGAACATTTTAATGCTCACAATCAAGGAGGTTTACCAAGCCGGCGAAGAGGTTCGGCTAAGGTCGGGGATACTTCGGTGTAACATCGCGCCATGGTCGGGGATTTTTCTGTATAATATCCATCGCAGTGCTAGACATTTTTGAAACCAAAAGCTGCTAAACCTATCAAAGCCTTTAGAGCAAAATGAATATTCGGAATGAATTTCTAAAAAAAAGGAAAAAAGGCGTCGAGGATATGAGAGCTTCTTAAACGTAAAACCCTATCGTAAGGAAATATAGAGTCAGCATAGAGTCCATTCGAACGAGCTTCTAAGCAGAGAAGGCCAAGGGACCCAAATTGCCAATATTTACTAATTTCATTCATAGCTGAATGTTTCCTGCTTCCGTATTTCTTTGTCATTTCTTCTTCTCTCGAAGTCTGTCGCGGACGATTCGGTTTCCGAGCATCCGCCGAACGTTTCCGATGCCGAATCTTTATTATCAGATTAACTACGATGTAAACGATGGCGTATAAAATAAGAATCACGTAAAAGAGATGGATAAAGTCAAAACCAAGAAAACTTGGGGGTATCCTTAAAAAATCTAAAAATGTGCGAACATTCTTCTTAAAGTACTGCTAAACTCGAGCAATCTGGATTTTTTAAAATTGTTTTTAATAACGCTTTTAAGGAATAAATCGTAACCATTATGAATTTTGAACAAGTGGAAATTTTTATTTTACAGTAGTGTAAAATAAACTAAATAGAGTGCATATACCAGATATTCGTGAACAAATTTGTAAGAAATTGCACAAATTTGCACAAATTAGTAAGTTCAGTAAACCGTAATCTTACAAAACTTTGCATAAGTTTGTACAATTTTTCACGTGTTTGATAGCTACATGGATCTTGGATTACACGTTACGTCATCGCGGCCATGTTGGTGCCATTTAACAAAAGATTTCTCATTAGGATCCATTGTTGACGGCACCACAATGGCCGCCATGTTTTGACTCTAGTTGGGGATGCTTGCAATCCATCAATGATAGATGGTTTGCTCTCTGGCAAATCAAAACACACTATAATTCAACCAATCACAGTAGCTAGACTAACGAGTTTAGCCACATGCTATCGCTTGTTATTTTATCGGCATAAATCTAAAAAGACGTCTTAGAGGAATTATGTATGAAGTGTAAGTGATAAAAATGTATCATAATGCGATTGTTACACATTTAACTCCTTCGCTTCTGTTTGGCCGAGAACGCTTAGCCAATCCTTGTCTCCTCTGACAGCAGCCGTTTTTCGTATCAGCTAAAGTTTTCGATACGAAAAATGGGTGCTGACTAAGCAAATCCTACCTTGCGAGAAGAGTCTCCTTTTAACTCCTCTACGGGCGAGAGAGGAGTTAAAAGGAGACTCTGCTCGCAGGGTAAGCAAATCCATGATATCGTGTATTTTCTGTGTTTTTTTGTTGTTATTTTTTGCGAATAATACATTTATCACGTCTAGTTTACTCAAGGTCACGATACAGACAGAAGTACGTTTGTTTTTTGTTTTTGTTTTTTTTCGAGAGCAGAATTGAATCTGTTTATAAAAAGTATAATACAACAATTATTGAATTCAGTTTTCGCGTGATAAAATGAGAGCATTTAACCCGTGAAATAAAAATTATTAACCCGTGAAATAAAAAATATTTGTCAACATGTCATAGTCAAATAGACGCAAAAGAAAACAATGGAATTAGGGTCGTGTTTTAGTCTAATATCTATTTCACGGGTTTAATGACTTCAGTCTATCGTAAATTATCAAGACTTTGGCTTTTTCCGCTTCAGCCTACAGCGCTTCGGATAATTTACCATATGCGAAAACCGAATTCAAAAATTCTTTATTCTCGGATCTTGAAATAACTCATCCTATCGCCTTTGGTTCCGAAAACCTTTCTCGAAATAGCTGTGTGAATATATGAAAACATATATGTGAGGGTCTCGTGCATGTAAAGTTCAAATGCGAAAAAGTCGAAAATGAGTGGGAAATGTGCATGTAATGACTACATTTGTCTCGATACTTAAGTTCCAAGTATGGGTTTTAGTGCTTTTCAATAGCGCGCGCGGAATCGTCGTCGTGCCGTAATGGGTTTTGGTGGACGTCACACAAGGCGTTGTCACTGTCATGGAAACACTTCGATTGACGTCCACCAAAACCCTGTTTTGTCGCAATGGCAAAATACGATTAACGAATAACAAGGCATTTTTTGCCTTCATATGAAATTCGACATTTGATTTTAGTCTTAACGCGTTGATTACACGGAGCAATCACCGTTGCAACACAAGTTGTAAGAGTGTTTACGGCGGTGCAACGGAGACGAAGCAATCGTTGCTAAAAGTAGAAACGAAGTGGCAACGATTGCTGCAACTTGTCTCGCAACATTTCTGAAAACTGCGCTGTAGATTACACGCTGCAATCATACTCTATGCAACTTGTGTCTCAATGCCGTTGCGAGACAAGTTGCAGGGAAATTTGCTCCGTGTAATCGCGCCTTTAGTCTTGAAACGTAACTACAAGGAGCAATTTGTTTGCAACTTTTCTCGCTACAAGTGTTTACACGGTGCAACAGAGACGCATTGCTGCTACTAGCCTCCTCTCCGCAAGCTACCCCATATATTCTCTGTTGGGAGCCCTGTGTTAAGTTGTATGACAGAGAAGAACTAGGGACGAGAGAGAAGGAGGATTGGGTACGAGGGAGGGAGTAACAAACCCGAGAAGCAAAAGGAGGCTGTGCTGTTATGTCTCGCAACGTTTTTTCAACGAATTGAGTTTTAGGTTACACTGCAATGCTCCATGCAACTTGTGTCGCAACAGCGCTGCGAGACAAGTTGCAGAGAAAATTGCTCCGTGTAACCGCGCCTTTAGGTTCCCCCGCAGCCGTTTTTAGCTTCGTCACGCAACGCTTCCTCCGTGACAACACTAAGAACGGCTGAGGAGAGAGACCAGCGACCTGTGAGCCTTACTGGACTAAAATATAGCAAGATGAGGGGGAAATGTATTTCCCCCAATATTTATGTCTACATCCCCACGATAATATTCCGAAACCTATTCCTGAATCGCAAGTTTTACACTCATTCTCGCCATTAGCAAGATATCCAATCCTCGTGCTGAACCCGCCACACTTCATATTAAATCCTTGCCTGAAAGATGAATAAGCCAGATTAAGGCCCCGTCCACATGTATCCGGAAATTTGTGTATCCGCAAATTGTTTTTTGCGGATACGGGTTGCGTTCACACGTCTCCGGAAATTTTCGAAAACGGTCTCTAGAGTGGAAATTTTCGAATGCGCTCCGAATACGGATACGTGTGGACGGTCGTATCCGCAAATTTTCGAATACGCTGACGTAAACACGATTTTGCGCATGCTCAATATGAAAAACTATCCGTCAAAGGGACTAGGCACTAGCGTGCATCAGGACGGATCAAGAAATTTCCGGATACGTGTGGACAGTGAAACGATTCGAATACGCTGCGTGTGGACGCGAACATTTTCGTATCCGCAAAAAAAAAATTTGTGGATACAAAAATTTCCGGATACGTGTGGACGGGGCCTTTAAGTCGACTACATTGAATGAAATGATAGAAAAGTGAAGAATTTTATAAATTCTGTTTGACAAGGATCTGCATCACACTTGTTCTTAAATTTTGTTTAGTCTCTCCCTTGATTTAAGGACTTCAAGGGTTTTTCTCCTGCTTAAACTTTCCTGTTTTCCTCCTTCCTCAAATCCCAACACGCTAAATTCCGTGTCGTGACTTAGATACGCCCAGAGTATTCTCAGGGTTTGATCTGTGAGCTAGCCATGCCCTGACTTAGATAAGCCCAGAGGATTTTTCAGGGTTTGATCTGTGAGTTAGCCGTGCCTTGACTTAGATAAGCCCAGAGGATTTTTCAGGGTTTGATCTGTGAGTTAGCCATGTTGTGACTTTGATCACCCTAGAGGCTGCTTCGTACCCTGACTTTGATCAGCCAAGAGGTTAATAGCGCAGCGCAACCGTGACGTCATAAAAACGAAGACAAAGGCGAAATTCGGACAAACAAACTTACAAGTTTACTTTCAGCAGATAATTTTCACAGCCGATCGCAGTTGATCTTAGTTTACATGGGTTATTATTGTAACTTTAAGTAAAAATAATAAAATCGGTTCGTATAATCCTCGTAGCGGTTAAACAGAATGCAATGTTTGTCCGAATCTTTAAACTATATTTAGAATCACTGCGCTACGCTATTTAGAATATCGATAAAAGTTGACTGGCGGGCCGGCTGGCTGCCTGTCCGTCTGTCCGTATACCGATATGATCTGTTTGTCTTTTCATCTGCATATCAGTCAACTGCTCACGTGTTTCTAACATTGTATAGCCCCAAAAAGAAAAGTGAATAGTTTTTAAGGAGACTTACTTGTTACAGTTCCTTTGAAGTTTGGCCCCACTTAACAACGATGTCCATTTTGCTCTGCTGCTATTAGTAGGGATCTCCTTTTCACTCTCAAACAAAGATCGCAAAGAAGAAGCATTGACTGTGGCAGAGACCCACTTAAGCACGTTCAAATACTTCATTCCAAGACATACTTTTTTGACAGGGTGTTCCCAGAAGGCAGGCAGCTTAATTTCGATGCTGTCGTCTTCGAAGGTAGTCTTGTATAAACTTTGATTGATCGCACTGTCACTAGTCCAAAGAGGCGAAGTGTATCCATTTCCGGTCTTCATCACACCATAATCGTCGAAGATCAGAGAAATATATGAGTAAAGAAAGAAAAACTGTGATTTACTGCAAGAACGAATATCTTTACGGAATTTACAAAACTGCTGGTAGCACCATCGGATGGAAAGTTCCCCGAGACAAAAGCGAACCAATCACCTTCTTGTTTGCAACAGTTTTTCCAGTAGAATTGATATTTTGTCCCCAAAAATTAAAAATTGGAATAATTATGGAGGTTCTTATATAGCGCATTTTCACATCGTCTCAATGCGCTTTACATTTTGTGACCAGTTGAGGAATTTAAGGAGGGTGCGGCCAATGGGGGTATCCCCAATTGTCAGTTAACTACTAATTTTTCGGCCCGCGTATGTCAGTTAACTGTAATAATTTTACGAGCGCTAGCCAAAAAAAAAAAGAATTCGTTGACTATTAATATTAAATACTTATTTTAGGTTATTTGTCGAGTTAACTACTGTTTTTTTGTTGTTGTTGTTGTTGTTTGTTTGTTTGTTTTTTTTTGCTTTTGTTTTTTGGACAAATCGATTAACTACTAAGCCCATTGGCACCCTCTTTAAAGGCTGCATATTAAGGAGCTTTTAGCAGTTGTGCAGCTTACAACCATGAGTCAAAGTTAGTATAATATTATGCGTCCCAAAAATCATATCTCATTTAAAGAGTACTCGAAGAATTACGATGCAATTTTTTCTTATATTTTCAAACGACAATCTCAACGGAGATATTCTAGCTTTTTTTGTTGAGCTTGTGGGACATAGCAAACGTAACTACGAGGAGCGATTAACATACCTTTTGGCCATTAAGTTTTAAAGCCAACACCCAAAAACCAGAACCGCACTCATAAGAGTCTGAAAACACGCATAACCTTTCTACCACACTTCCCTCGGCAGTTTTCAAGTTATGAAATCCGTCTTTGGGATAACTAAAAAAAAGAAAGAAAGAGTAAAGACTATGCATTGAAGATAGAATAAATGCGCTTCTCCATCCAATAATACGACAAAGGCATTGAAAACAACATCTTTTGTTTACAAGGAAATCATCCAACATGGCGGCTATGACGTAACATGCACACATGCACTTTCTTATACTTACGGATGATTTACACGAATGTCTTCGCAATTCTCAGGATCTGGAAAATGATTATTTTAAGAGAGTTTCATTGTCGCCGTCGTAGATAGTGTCCCTCTCACCCCTAACTCAATATTTTCAGAATTGATTCTACCTCAAGTGAATAGTTGAATGGTAAAATATTTCTTGATTTGAGTGGTGCATCTTGGAGATATCAAGGTTTATACTTCCAATATGTTAATGATGTGACATCATAGGAGGCATTATTAAATATACAAAAAAATTCTGGGGCAGTAAAATATCCTGTATAAAATATTGTCTTACTAAAGGTTTATAGAAATTTTATTGCAAACTTGTTATATACCATTCAAGTATTTCCTTCATATAGAATCAATACTGAAAATATTGATTTAGGGATGAGGGGAAATTCAAGTCTCCCAATAACTTAATAACTTACATCGACAGAAAGTCCCGTTCCCAAGAAGGCCAGGTTTGCACTTGCAAGTGAATCCACCTCTAGTGTTGTTACAAAGCGCCTTCGCATCACAATTATGAGTATTGGACTCACATTCGTCGATGTCTGTATAAGACAAAAGCATTAATATGGGCGACTATTTGAATTAATTGTATAGGAAATCGCACGATCTCGAGTACAATTCGGAATTTATAGGTACGAGTGATATTTTGAAAGTCGCCAATCAAGCTTTTCACCCCAGCTATATTGGTGTACCGAACAATAGAAACTGTATGCACAGTTTTTGCATAAAAATAAGGGTTCAATTCCCGGAGGATATAAATGTAATTTGCTACACCAAGATGGCCGTCGTGACGTCAAGTGAAAACTCTCTATTTGAGAACTTTCAAAACATCACGAGTATTTATAAATTCCGAATTGTACGAGACGATTGTGCGATTCTTTGTTTATAATACACTCAACAAAATTGAGCAACTTAATAAGGACTCTACAGAGTATAATTTGGGATTTAATTGTACTACTCTTATCCAATCAGAATCGAGTAATTTTGTTGAATGTATTATAAAAACAATTAAACCCGCAGCCGGCCCGATGGTCTACGAGTCGACGAAAGGTCGAAGGTCTAATTATTTTAGTATAAACTAATTAATTGCCAAATGTTAAAATTAGGTTTATAAATATATTTGTTACTTTGGTTTGGTTTTCAAAACTGTTACTTTTCGCTACAGTGGTCTATCTCTAATAGACGCACAAGTACCTCCATCGGCCAATCAGGGCGCAGGATTTGTGATAGACCATTGATAGGTACTAATAATTCAAAGCCGCCCTGTTGGATAACCTAAACAAACAATTTTCTCTGCGATTTTACGTCATATTCAAAGTGGTCACCAACCCTGACAGGTTTTGCCGTTGCCATGGTATCCGCCTTTGCATTTGCAGCTGTAACTACCAATAGAATTGTTACACGTAGCATCCTTGTGGCAGTAACTAGTGTTCGGCGCGCACTCGTCGATGTCTAGCGTAAAAAAAAGAAAGAAAGAAAATCAGTACATTGAAGTTTTGAGAAACCCGAGCTGTTGAGCTAGCATAGGGTTTCATCAGAAAAGGAAATTTTTCCTTGGAGTCCGTCTTTACGTGAGAAAAACAGCACTAATATACTAAGGGTATAAAAGGGGCACTGGGATGAAAATTGGAAATAACTGTAAACTTGGTTAAACTTTTCTATATGGCCCCAATAGTCGCCATAGCAACATATTTTTTTCACAGTCAAAAGTGGCAGATAAAATTTATCAATTATTTTAGCATCTAAACTGTGAGTAAATGACGCCACATACTCAACCCTTTAGTTTTTAAACCAAATTTATTTGGTGATATCGTGATTAAAATGCAGAATTTTTGGTAGAGTAGTTCTTGAAAATCATCTATATTCATCGTTAAATTACTTCACTAGGAATAATCAGTTTCCAATTTTAACGGATTGTCATCTTCAGAGAGGAAGGCCGGGTTTGGGCTACTTTGTACCTACCACCTCTGGAAGTGTAAATCCTTAATTTTGTCTTTAAATTTCTCAAAGAATTTAAAAGTCAAATCTCAGAAATGAATGCACTGTTTGCTAGTATGTATGCTATGAATAGTCACTACAGAAAGCGTATAAACGATGTGAAATAATATATATATTCTGATCAATAATATAACCTGATTCACAGAATTTCCCCGTGAAACCAGAAGGGCAGATGCACTTGTACAACACAGAAGCCCGCAAGAAATCACCATGGCAACTGGCGTTGCTAGGACAAGGAGAGCTTGAACAAGAACTCTATTGAATACAAAGTGAGTACGCAGAGGTATTAGATATCTGGAGGATTGTCATATATATACCTAGAGGGGTAGGGAAGCTAAGGTTCTTCGTGCTTACCTTTGAAAGGTAGATAGTACATTCTTTTTTATTGACCAAGTCTTTATCATGGACGATAGTCGATGTATTGTTCAACAGTTCACACACAGTTTCGCTTCCATCATTATGACAAAAATTAACAGCAAAGCAGAGCGGCTCCATATAACATTTCGTTCTGCATGTCTGGGCATCTCTGATTGGTTGGATCGTACGAATCGTGTGATTGGTTAATGCCTTTCCACTGACGGTTGCTCTGAATTCCAGTGTACGACAGCCAGCAGCTTCAAGAAAAATTGTAATGTATTAAGAGGAAATTTTTTTCAATAATGAGCAATAATGGCAAAAATGGCTAAAAACCGTAGATTTTCGTATGAGTTTTTATCCCAATTTTCGTTTTGGGTTAACACTCAAAACCTTATTTTAAACGGTTAGAAACTGATGTACTATGATAAAACGCCTGTTTGAAGTGGTATTTTCAATTGTACAAAGATATTTTGTTGCATTTGTGTTAGAATGTTACTTTGTCAGGCTTCTTTATAACAAAATATATGGGAAATAAGCAAATGAAGGCCTAAACCTCATTTTCGATTCAAATTTTTGCTTTGGGTTAACACTTTGATTCCACTTTCATCGGTCATCTCCACTTCCAAACAAGTTAAACTTTCTGAATAACAAGATTTTAGCCTTGTACAACAGCCTTTCTTCAAGAAAATAGTTTTTGGCGCTCACTGCCCCCGCACTCGTTAATATAAGACATACTGCTATACTACTATAAAACGAAACAATATAATCATGGAAACTTTTGTTCATTGTACGTCGTAGGAGATCCATAATGCATAACAATACACTTCAATTAGCTCCATCTCCTCTAATTATTCTCTTGAGCACACAAGATATCCCGAATGTACTCCGTCGTATCGGCAAATATTGCAAAGTAATATTTTGACTGTATGCATACCATACTATCAAACGAAACCGCTGGTTATTACATCGTAGGGCTGAGATCCCGAATGGATAACAACACATTCCAGTTTTCCTCATATCCATTCAGTTATTCTTTGTAGCTTACTAAGTAAAATGTCAGCAATTTTATTTGTATGCATAGAGTTCGTTTATCAAAGAAATTGTTCATGTAAAGAATAAGAAGGACTCCCTGTAATTAAGAGCCAATTGAGTTGAAAAAAGTTACAGCTGAGGTTTGGGGAAATGTTTTAAAGTGATGCCAAAACAGAAACCTAGCAGTAATTCCTAGCCTTCTTTGCAGCCGTTCCTAGGGTGGGAGGGAATTGTTGCTTGACGACCCTAAGAACGGCTGCAAAGGAGGCTAAAGCCCCGTTTACACTAGCGATTTTTGCGGCGATTTTTGCGGCGATTTTTGCTGCGATTTTTGCTGCGATTTTTTTTGCGATTTTGTCCATAATGAATAGTGGTAAAGAATTTACTTGTAAAGTTTATTTCAGGATACCAAGATTTTCCTAGACGAATGTCTCTTTCTAAGGATGAGACAAAAGTTTTCATATTTCCGAAAATTGCCGAAAAAATCGCAGCAAAAATAGCCGCAAAAATCGCCAGTGTAAACGGGACTTAAGCAATCCCCAGATCAGCTTAATTCAGAGGACAAAACAATCATTTTTAATTCTCCGGGATTCCATTGTTTCGCCTCCTAAATTAAAATTTCGCATTCAAAACAATTTTGGGCAGCTGAAAAGATACAAAAAACTGAGACCAGCAATTCTTATGGATAGATATATTTTTACATGTTTCAACCGCTCGATAACTATTAATGGACTTGAGACCTTTACCAGTTTCACCTTTTACTTTTCACCTCCTGTGAGCATCAAAAGCTTTACTTTTTTAATATGAAATGTTTCCCATGATCCTCAGTGATAGCAGTTTCGTAGGTTTTTTGTGACTATCATCATTAAAATAAGCGGTGTACGGCTGCCCGGAAATGCTGCAATGATGGGTCTAGATAGGGCCGGAATATCAGAAATCATAGATAGTATGGTTACTTTATGTTCGGAACTATTCCTTTTGAAGCTTGACTCGTTAATATTTGAAGCACCTACTTTGTACAGTCACTACAATAGAACAGCAGAAGTAAACAAAGTATAGAACAAACAAAATATCGATCATAGGCGAACGCTAAAAAATTCATAACACTATGATAATAATACAGCTCGTCCTAGACAAAATTGCTTTGATCTAAGAAATGTAGTCTCTTTAAAAGTATAGATTTTCCAGCTAAGTGTACATTGTTGAACAAGGTTGTGCACTGAGTGTTGAGAATCATAGTTACGAATGCCACTTGGCCTTGATTTGTTGTGATTTCAGTGCTTGACGAAGATCAAGTAACAATTCTTTTGTGCACATGATCACAGTTTTCTTGTGCTGAAATAAGTGCTTCTAGAGGAAATAGAAAAATACCTGAAAGAATGAAAGAACTGAACGAAAGGAAGGAAGGAAGAAAAAACGAGGAAGAATATACTCACCTTGTGATTCAGAAACTAGAGCCAAGATAAAGAGAAACGATAAGATCGAAAGAAACATCGCAACGAAACTGTCATCGATTAATTACAATATCTCTGTCGTACACATGGATTATCTCTTATTCGAGTATTACTGTGCGGATACTCCAACCGGGACCACTATGATAAATTAGTATCATTAACCAATCATATTGCGACATTTAGTTCAATATTTTTTACCAGCCAATCAGATAGCACATGTGATAATTTGATTGGCTAACACTGTTATCAGTTCGATTTCTGTCTAGTTACTGTTATCTGATTGTAATGATGAAAAGGTAAATTATACACCGTGAAAAGATGAAAAAACTTACTGACGTTTCGGACGCTAGTCCTTCGTCGGAGTAAGAGAGAAAGAAGTGGTAGAAAGGAGTGTATATATGATAGAATAAGACAAAAGAAACCAGTGAGAGCAAGGTAGGCAAGGAAACAAAAACAAACAATCAAAAGACAAAAGAAAAGGTTAGTTGAAAGTAAAGCGTTCATTAATCCCGCTGGGACTAAGAGTGCCCAATAGGTGAATAAGCCGTATTTCTTTGGTCTTGCGACAATCATTGTTGCCGTTAATCAAAGAAAGACCAAAAACAATGAAGTCAGAAAGAGAATGGTTAGCTAGATCAAAATGGCGGGAAACTGGTTTGGTGGGATCGTTATTGCGAATGTCATAAAGATGATTGCAAATGCGATCACCAAGACGGCGGCCAGTCTCGCCCACATACAAAAGATTACAGCGGGTACATTTAATACAATATACAACATTACAAGTGGTACAAACAAAATGGTCAGTGATTTTAACAGTAGATTTAGGACCGACAACAGAAGTGTGAGAGGCTATGTGAGGACAAGTATAACAACGTTTACGAGAACAGCGAAAAGTACCAGGTTCTTTGTTAGAGGGAAGAACTCCCTTGACCAAGAAAGAACGGAGATTACGATCACGTTTATAGGAAAAAAGAGGGCGGTTGTTGAAAATGGCAGAAGTGCGAGTATCAGAGTCAAGCAGAGAAAAGTTGCGGTTAACAATGGGTTTAATGGAAGTGTTAATAGGATGTTAGCGTAAGAGTGAAAGGAATGCGATCATTAGAGGGACGAGTGTGAGGAGTGAGAGCGGTGGTACGATCAATAGTAGAAACTTTACGAATGGCGCGATCAATAACATGAGCAGGATAATTACGCTTAAGAAGAAGGAACGCATCTCAGAACATTTAACAGAAAAATCAAGATCATCACTACACAAACGACGAAGACGAAGAAATTGCGAGAACGGAATAGCGTTAAGAGTGTGCTTAGGATGAGAAGACGAGTAGAGTAAATAAGAATGAGAGTCAGTAGGTTTGCAATGGACACTAGTGCTAAGACGGTCGTCATTAACACTAAGCAAGATGTCAAGGAAAGTGACTGATGTTTCACTAACCTCCCATACGTAAAGTCTAAGGCAGGGTGAAAAGAGTTAACAAAAGAGATGAAAGAGTCTAAGTCATTACGAGAACAAGAAGTAGCACCAATACAATCATCAATATACCGTCCAAAAAACTCAGGTTTAGGTCCAGTATATTGTTGAAAAACAAGGTTTTCGATATAACCAACAAACAAATTGGCATAACTAGAGCCCAGCTTAGTACCCATAGCAACACCGTTTACCTGCCGATAATAACGATCTGATTGGTCAGTTTTATTCCCGGTTAGTGTGCGGAAAAATTAGAGTATTTATACATATCAACGACTGGACATTAGATACCATAGGAAATTATATAGGGAAACAAAGACGCGCGCAAAGAAAAATGTTCTAGTTTATTTCTTATCGATATGTTTACTCTTTTGTATTACAGAGAACATTATCTTGACCTCGAATTTTTTTTTAAAAATTGATTTTTCCGATTTTATTTTTCCACCATTCTCTTTTATTTCAATTGGCTTTCCTGTGGTTCTAGAAGCGCTGATCCGACGTAATGTCGCAGTACATTTTTGATCGATTGTTTTCACTCGTGTTTTGGAGGACACTAATTTGACCAAGAATAAAAATTAATAGTTGAATCGAATTTTTCTTATCTTATTTTCACCTTTTACTTTTATCTAAATCGGGCTCCCTGTGCTTATCAACTATTTGTGTATTTGGGTTCCCTGTGTATTGTCTCCATTCATGTCGTGACAAGATGTGGGAGCGTTGCGCGACGACCGACACTTAAAACGGATGCGAGGAAGACTAGACATAGTCTAACATAACAAGTCTTGGTCGTCGTGACGCGACTTTATTTTGCAATCTTGTGGGTAAATGAAACAATCCGGTCTGACGGTAAAACAAGGTAAAAAGTATTATCCATAAGATATCTACTAAGGCAATGGATTGGGAAATTCTAAAACTATCTAAGTGGCAGAATCTAGGATATCTATATAAACGTAAAATAGCAACAGAGGTCTTTAAGATCAAAGAGTCTGATTATAGATTGTCACAAAATTTCAACTTCATTACAACTGAAAGAAAAGGTGTTTTAGATTAGAGTTAGTTACCGAGAACGGAGGCAATAAGCCATATACATCCCGAGGGCCGCAGGCCCGAGGGATGTATAGGCTTATTGCCGACGTTCTCGGTAATTACAGTCAAACAAGCTCAAGCATTGACCCCTAGATTCGATTAATGAAATCATTAGGCAATTATTCCTTTTATACGTACGAACCGGAATAATGCAATATTGCAATATTCAAATGAAAATTCAGTTCATTATTCGACTCGTGATGAAAAAATGTTATCCAGATTGCTAAAGACCTTGAGAAGGTGAAAGCCAAGAAGGCCTCTGGTCCAGACGGCATTTCATCACAAGCCTTATCCCTGATAAAATCTTCTGCTGCTAATGGTCTATTTACAGTCTTCCACAAAAGCTCATGTTTGAACAAATTTCCTGATATATGCAAACAAGCCAAAATTACTCCAGTTCATAAAAAAGGTTCCTTCTCTGAAGTTTCAAATTACAGGCCAATTTCTTTACTCAGCATTCCTGGAAAGCTCCTAGAAAATCAAATTTGCTCTATCATTGATAGTCATCTACAAGATTGTGGCCTTCTAAGTAAGCACCAATGGGGCTTTAGAAAAGGACTCTCTTCAGAGGACTTACTTCTCACCATGACAGAAAAGTGGAAGCTAGCTATGGAAAAAGGCCTAACTGTTGGAGCTATATTTATCGACTTTAAAAAAGCTTTTGACACTATGTCACTTGAAATCCTATCCTTAAAGCTCAATGCAGTTGGCATCTCTGGTCCATTACATCAGTGGCTAATGAACTACCTACTTGATAGATATCAATATACAGAAGTAAACAACAAAAGATCTGTCCTTCTTCCTATTAGATTTGGTGTCCCTCAGGGATCCTTGCTTGGCCCAAGACTGTATACTATCTATACTAATGACCTACCTGATCAAGTAAAAGACGGCTCTGTCATGATGTACGCTGATGACACTACAATCTACTTAATCGGGTCAAGTGTTGCCCAAGTTATTTCATCTCTAAATGGTCTTATGGTACAGATATCTAAGTGGTGCTCTTTAAATAAATTGACAATCCACCCTTCCAAAACTGAAGCTATGATATTGAAAAAGCAACAGTTTATTGGTCCTTTGCAGCCTTTACACTTTGGCCCTGGCTTTGTGAAGTTTGTCAATTTCACAACCTGTCTTGGTGTTACAATTGATAACAGACTCTCTTGGCATGCACAAGTGGACGTAGTTAGAACTTCTTTTTCCAAAAAAGTTGATGCTCTAAGAAAAATGTCACATTTACCTAAGTTAGCCCTAGAAGAAATATATTTTAAAACAATTATACCTAGTGTTACTTATGGAGTATCGGTGTGGGGAAATTGTTCCCCATCACTACTTAATAGTTTAGATCATATACATGCTCGAGCATGTCGTATAATTAATCATCTTCCTTCTTCATTAGAAAGTAGTTTATGCTTGTCTCAATGTAACTGGCTTCCTATAAATTATTTATTAAAGAGACGCATATTACTTAAGATGCATCAAGTTTTCACAGGGGCTGCCCCTAGCCAAATTTTGGATTTATTTTCTAAATCATCTAGATCAACAAGATTCAGTAATCAATTAAATATCATTCGGGTAAAGTCTGAATTAGGCAGGAGTTCTTTACAATATAGGGGTCCAAATATCTGGAATTTTATAAATAAGAAAGTCAAACTTACTAATACTATCAGTAAAGAAGGGTTTAAAGCAATCTTAAGAAAGCATTCTAAAGATATTCTCCAATTTTCATTTAACAAAGAAGCTATTGTTGTTTCAAATAAGAAGGATGATTTTATTTATTATTAAGCCTATTATTAAGTTTATTTTAGTATTTTATTTATTTTTTATTTATTTAATTTACATATAATATGTACACCTGCTTGTTGGAGCTCTGTCATGGGGGGATGGTGGCCTGGATTGCTTGTGTCCCCTTTCTTCCTGTGGTGGCATTCTTCCAAGTAGGTGTATGTTCAGATTTTAATTATGATTAATTTAATCTTACACCAGTCCTTTACATTTTAAATTCTTTAAATTATAGTAGTGGTTATTATATTTTATCATATTCTTATATATATATATATATATATATATATAGCAGGTCCACATCAGCCGTTGGCTGTCGATGCAATATTTGTTTTAAAATTTTGTAAACCTAACCTGCTTTAACAAATAAAGGATTGGATTGATTGATGATTGAATAATATCAGGTAAAGGCCTTCCTGGCACATAAACACTGCCAAGACTATTTCTGGCCGCCATTCTTGGTCTTCCGGCTGTGTTAGCACTGATTAACCAATCAAAATGTCGTATATTGAATTTGAAGTTGACTGGAATTTTCATATCTTCGTTTTTGACGTTGTAAATTTCAACTGAATAATGAAATCGAAATTCGAAAATTCAAATCATTAATCGACTCTAGGGGTCAACGCGTGAGCTTGTTTGACTGTAAGTATTTTATTTCTCAATTGAGAAGGTTTTTTATCAAATGTTGCTCATTATAAGTGCGAACGGTCTATATATAGTTATTAACCGGGTTAATAACTATATACTAACCTCGCATTTATTATGAGGGTTATATGAAGGTTCAAACGCTAGGACAAGGTTTTGCATTAGAATTCAAGACAGAGGGCCGCAGGCCCGAGGTCTTGAATTCTAATGCAAAACCGAGCCCGTGCCTTTGAACTGGTTTAAAATATCAACTAAGCCCTAAATTCCATTGTTTTGATGCAAAACACGAAATACTAAATTATAATGAATTCAGAGAGATAGATTACTGTTGCTTTGTTCTTTTGGAAATAGAGTACAATATATCCGCGTTTGCACTCTATAAGCCTTTTCACAGTTTAAGTATCGATTCCACTGCGCATGCGAATCCCGAATTTCTACATTCTTTTGTCTAAACCTTCTTTGTTCTTAATTAAACAAAAGAAGGTGAGAAATTCGGGATAAAATCGCATGCGCAGTGGAATCGATCCTTAAACTGTGAAAAGGCTTATTGTTCCGATAGAAATAAAAATAGTATTGTTTTCATACCTTGCGTTCTCTCGGGCAAGTATAAGGAAAAGTAATTAAAAACCTATTTCGGGTTTATAATTCAGCCCCGTTCTTCCCTGTTGATATCAATTCTGCCCCCGGCTTTAAGAATCTGAGTTTTCTGCCGAATTTAAGAACCTACATCAAACAATGGATTTAGGGTGTGGTTGATTTTTAAAACAAAAATAAAGCCTTGTGAATAACAAAGAAAACCGTGTCAATTGAGAAATAATACAAATTAGATTAAAGAACTATGAACTGGGCAGAAATAGTCTTGACTTTCGAGGCCCAATCATATGGAATAGCCCTACCCAAATCCTGGCGGAGTACCCCCCCCCCCCCCCCCCCGGGTTTATCTCGTGTCATGCGTGACCTAGACTGTGTGACATAATCCGCTTGGAATTCGATGACATAATCTCTGGAGATATTCAAAAAAGCAGTGAACTGAAGTCGTAGGTAAAAGATTGTCAAGTAATTCTAACAGAAATTCGAGCTTGTATTTCTCTTGTCATCAAGGAAAGAATGTACTCATTTGGCCCGTTTGCGTCATTTGATTCAATAGACCCTTGTCACACTAGCGTGACATTATAAGGTACTTAATTAATGGGGGGGAGGGGGGGGAGAGTTTACTTTCAAATTTGTCACATCGGTAATAGTAAACTTGCAAAGTTTCGTAATGATTGCCCTTAAACTGACGAAAATATGAATTTTTTAGCCTAAGGCATTTTTGCAAAAAAAATGTATGCCAGTAACGCATCGCATGCTACAACAGCCTTGTTATCGGGCTAGACAAATGCATTTCTTTGCAAAAGTTCCACGACAATTCTTCCACGGTCAACCTTCCAGAATATGGAATAAATTTACTTTGTTTACTTCCAGAACACCAAGGACAAGATAATGACAAACGTGACCCACGTTAGGGCAAACTTAGTCCGTCTCAGGTCTCTTATGGCTGATTCTTCATATGTTGGGAAACCTCTTCAAGCTTATCTTGTACCAAATACCGATGCCCACCAAGTAAGATCTCTTTTTTATTTTATTTTTCTAATAAAAATATAGAATTTATTCTAATCGATCCGGCTTCATTAGCTAGACTGATTGTGCGCCCTCCGACGGTATCGTGCTCGCACGTCGTTCCGACAGCCGCTATTTCTTTTTGAGCTTGCATGCTCGGCGAAATTGAATTATTAAAATTATTTCGCCGAGCATGCGCAGTAAAAATTGGGAGTGACTTTCGTCGAGTATGCGCAGTAAGAATTAACGGCTCTGGGAACAATCTCGTACCCAGAGCCTGCGTTTCTTCTGGCCTGCGGCGAAGAACTAGGGCTCTGCCAGATCAGAAGAAACGCAGGCTCTGGATACGAGATTGCTCTGGGAACGATATTGGTCGAAAACATGGTCAACATTGTGGTTAACGTCCCGATTGCAGCCTATTATGAAAGAATAAGTCGAATAAGAATATTTTTGTCCTATAGAGCCAATACATACCCCAGGAAGATTGCCGCACTCATACAATCAGCGGGTTCTTCGCAGGAAAAGGTAACGAGAGAGATTGGAGTTCAAATTATTGTTTATACTTCAATGATTTTAAAAGAAACAAATAGAATCCAGAATCACAAATATATTTTCCTCTTGAAATCGACGTGCGTTGCAGATGAGAAAGGATTAACTGTGGTTACGGTCAGTCTGGGAGTCAGCAGCTAGTCTCTCCCTAGCTGATTCCTTCGTGTACACCTATTTCAATAAACATAAGACAGGCGATAGGTCATTGCGACATGGGAATGGTACGTTTCGTTGAATACAAACAACATTGAATCAGTCTCAACACTAAGTTCCATTTTCTTGACGAGAATAAGAAGCAGAAACACAAGCCATTGCAGCTATTCTTGGATCTTGGAATGACCAATCTCACATCGCATTTTGCCTATTGCCTATCGCCTTTGGCGATGACAACGTTTATCGAACGAAATACGTGTCCATATCAAGGGCGATTCGGCCTTAATAGACCTCTTTAGTTTGGGCGTAATGTTTTCCCATTTCAGACCACGTGTCATTCCTTTGAAGAATAATATTCTTTGTTTGAGTTGTATCCATATTCATGTGCCTTGTCAAGCACAACCGTTATACAAAGAAATGTTGCTCTAGGGAATGACACGTGGTTTCAAATGGAAAAACCTGGGGGGAACCTTTCGACCAAAGTAAAGAGATCTGTTACCTTCAGTTCGGACGTCCATACGGCGCCTCAATATATATCTACGGATATTTCAGAAATAATATTAGAGACCTTTAGCATCAGGTTTACCGCCTAGAAACACGCCCGCAAGCACGGAGAAACACTCAGCACCAATGAAATGCGATAAGACAGCTCTTCCAGCACTATGAACAACTTCGTTATGACGCCTTTCTAAACGTCGAAAGTTTGACGTAAAACGCCTGACGTCGAACTGTAGTTTGAGGTTTGCGGTACCTAGCAAGAAAGTCGAGATAAAGGTCTCTAATGTCTTGGAATGATCCTCAGCTCTGACTATAAGTTTTCATTCCCTCTCATGTAGCAACGTCAGTTGTGACATCCAACAAGGCAGTAGTCTGGACCAGCGTACTTTTCCATGACCAGGCACTGAACGATATTGACCGCGACAACTGGACTCCTTTCTTGAATGGTATGTATGAATAATAAGCTATTATATTATGCATTAGAACACCCATTATGAACTAAGCTATGCTTTTTGTTATAAGGTATACCCTCCAACCCCACTGTTGACGAATTCCTCATTAAGGTAAGCGTTATGTAAATGTTATCCATGCTTGATGTTAATTTTTAGATGTAAAGAATTCAAGAAATCACGATTTCTTTTCTTCTTTCATTCATCCTTTGCTTGCTTTCTTTTTTCCCGTTCCTCTTCGTTCGTTCGTTCGTTCGTTCGTTCGTTCTTTTCTTCGTTCCTAGCTTCGTTCGTTCGTTCGTTCGTTCGTTTGTTCTCTTGCTCGTGCTTTCGTCCGTCCGTCCGTCCATCATTCATTCTTTTTTCTTTTCATTCTTTTTTTGTTTCGTTGCTAGGAGCTTCCACCCAACTCACGAATTGGAGTCAACCCTCGCTACATATCACTGGGTGAGTAGTATCACATGAAATCTTGATAATATTTATTCACTATGAGTATTAAGAAGTTTCTTCTGTATTGTTTTCCATTAGATTCTTGGAAAGTTTTGAACAAGGTAAGACACAAATTAATATTTCATTATTAAATTTTATAACAGATGCAACCGCGTCTTGAAACTGAGTTCGCAGCCACTAAAATAGACTCCTTGCTCTAAATTCTTACCAGGGGATCAAAATTAGAAAAGATCTCAATTAAGGGAATCTTTTTATTTTGACCCCCAGATTGAGCTGCTTTGACGTCACATGCAAGGGGTCTATAGACTTCTGCAGCTTGGATGTAATGTCCCATTTCAGACCACGTGTCATTCTCTTGAGAATAAGATTCTTTGTGTGAGTTGTATCCATATCGAAGTACAACTGGTAAACGAAAACGCGATACTCAAGGAATGACATGGTTTAAAAATGGAAAAAAAATCCTCCAGTTAAAAGGGTCTTTTGAAGTAATATTTAAAGCTTAAGCCATAATCATATCGTACTTTCCCAGGCCCTCTCTATATCTGGCCACACCCTTGTTCCTGTGTCACGTGACTTGGTTGACGTCATAAGAGAAGAACAAGGAATAGTCTTCAAATCAAACCAAGAAAAATTTTTTGTTCTGGATTTGAAATATGCAGGTACTTTACAAGTTGAGAATTTTTGAAAAGTTCTATTCAAATTTCAGAAACAGTTGTGATCACGATAAGGGATAGAGCGCGCATGCGTATCAATGGCTTACGCATTTTTTTAAAAATATATCTCACAGGGAAATCTTGGCAGGACAAGGTTCAAGAAGTGCGAGAAACGCTCAAAAGAAAGAATGTCTTTGCAATTGTCATCTCCAATCTTGACGAGCTGGCCTGTGAGTACACCAGATCGCCAAGCTTATCGTATTGCGCATGCGCACCACCATTAATGTGGCTATCAGCGAGTTAAGGCAGGAATCCTAGACTAGTTAAAGGCTTTGGTTCGCACGTTAAGCAAAAGAAAATTTTCCTATTTTCCACTGCTGTACGATTCGAGTCTAGATTGTACATATAAAACCTGGAGTTTTGGCTTCCGTCAAATAAAGAATTACAAAGTTAGTACGATCGTCGTTGTTAGTTTGATGGACGGACGACAAACACAAGAAAACGTGCCGCGTTAGGAGATGTCTGGGTCTCAGAAACATAAAAAGCGCTCTTCTTATTCAAGTAGCAATGTAAAATAAGATAATATTTTTTTTGCCAGGGCTGTTCAATCTTCGTGGAAGGGATATCCAACACCATTTCATCTTCTATGGTTTTGCAGTAATTACACCTGACCAAATAAGGTACGCCTCGATTTTCATTCCTCAATTATTTATATCAATAACGATAACAATAACATTTTAAAAAATAAGAGGAAATTAAGGAAGAGAAGAAATCTGCGGCAGCAATTTTCGATGTTACCGAAAGGCCTCTTTATCCAGGCCTGAATTGATTTTGAACCAATCAGGTTCATTTTCATTGGCGTGGCGAGAGTACAAGAGTTGAAGTGGCTAGCACACGCGTTTTGCTACGAAAATTATTGCCGCCAAAACCACAGGAAGCCCGACGAAATAGAGAAAAAACGAAGCATTTCAGGCGTCTTTTAGTTGATCATTTGTATGCCTCCCCCCTCCCCTCACTACGTTCATGTTCTTTTCACAAAATGAATCCAAGCTAAAAAAATAGCATCAACCGGTGCCTATAATCGTTACAACCCTGAATATGAGAGATTGCTTCTCTTCTGTATTTTCTCTTGATTTGAATTATTTCCCTTTTCCAGTCTCTTCGTCGACGAGAGTAAAGTAACAGACGATGTTCGCAGCCATCTTAACGTGGACGGGAACCGCAAGAATGAAGAGAAGGTAGAAATCCGTCCATATGAGGACATCAAGGAAGCTGTCATGGAGCTGAACAAGCTAAAAAAGAGCGTTTGGGTAATGTTAAGATATAGTTTACCTAAGTTTTCGTTTAGCGGAGTCTGTACGTTTTCCTTTAAAATTTTATGAACGCCCTGAAACAACCTCTCAGGGGTGAACAAAGTCATGGCATGGCTGATTCACAAATCAAATTTAAAATTTAGCGTGTTAAGTCGCGATTACACGAAGCAATTTCCCGATACAACGGCGTTGCGACACAAGTTGCATGGAGCATTGCAGCGTGTAACCTACAGCGCAGTGTGAAAAAATATGTTGCGAGACAAGTTGCAGTTGCAGTAATCGTTTCATGTTTATTTATCAAAAATAATAGAATGAGTAATAGCCCCTTCACGGTTCCCTGCGCCATCTTGAAAGGTAGCCGGGCCTTTGCATCGAAGCGAGACGAACGGTGAGCTTGTAATGATAGAGACCTCTTTTTAACACTCTTTTTATCACACAATTTATCAGTTGAATTTTTCATCTCATAGATATCTCCTGACATAAATTCTGCCATAGGAACACTAATGGACGAGGTTAGTACATCGTCCCTCTCAGGGCTTTCTCTGCCGTCTTGGAAAGGCTATCCCTCAGTGGGAACGAGTATTGACACAGGGAGCCCACTTGACGTTTCCCCCCCTAAATACTCAGGATGTTATTTGCTTGTGTTTATGAATAGGAGCGCACGTTGATGGAATTGATACCCACTGGTCGTGGTAAGGCCGTCAAGAATCCTGTAGAGATCCAGGGAATGAAGGATTGCCATGTACGTTTGCAGATATATTTACATTATTTCTTCATTATTTTTGAAGGCTTTCTTCTGTATCCTCGCTAGCCCGCGTAATTGCCTGGTGGCCTAATAAATATCAAAGAGTTTAAGACAAATTTGCTGAAATTTTGTGTGTCACGAGTTATGAACGCGACGTGTCAGAATACGTGGAGCATAGTACGAGAATCTTGTGGATTGACTCCAGCTGCGTTGACCTTCAGAACAAACTCAAGGTCAACCAATCAGAATTGAGGATTCAACATCATATTTTGATTAGCATTTCCCATGATTCTGCAAAGGAAACCCTAGTCTCCCTCGCATCCGACCGACACTTAAAGAACCTAAGAGACTAAGAGAACCCTTGAAATATGAATTTTTCATTCTTTAAATTTGTCGTAAATGCTACCTGCAGTTGAACTCATGGTGGAATACTAGTTCATTCAACGCGAGAAATCTTCATCATACTCAGTCCCTGCTAGGAAATGCTAACCAAAAATATTTGACATATTATTCCTTTCGGGGAACTCAGCTAACTCAGCTGGCTTGATACGCTAGTACACGGAGTTTCATGGGGTATCAGTCAGTACTATGAGGCGCAGTTTTTCTTATGTTATCTCTTGTTTTTGTTTCTTGTAGATTCGTGACGCTGTTGCTCTCTGTGAGTTCTGGTCGTGGCTTGAACGAGAGGTGAAAATTGCGCGCTTGTTTTCCTAGTCATCAGAAACACAGGCCTTCTCTGAGATAAATAACATGGTGCATTGTGGTCTAGCTTGGGTGCAAACATCTTTTGTTTATCATGCCTTATAAAATGTTTGTTGTACTGAAGCTAGACGAACTCAGAAAAGACCTCTACAGCCACACATATCAAAAATTAACTTTCTCAAGTGTGTGGGTTAGTATTTGATTTTTTGTCTTTTTTTTTTACTTTAAAGATTCCTAAAGGTCACGTGACGGAGGTCTCAGCTGCTACACAACAGGAGGAATTTTGCAAGTATGAAGATAATGATAATATGATGATGATGATGAAAAAAGCTTTATCTAACATTAGTAATATACTGACAATTTGTTCATTCACACGAACTCTAGAGGTGGCTATACAAGCCAGTAAGGCCTAGGGCAAACGTCGAACTTTCCATGCACCGAACTCATTAAAAACAATGGATATCAGATGATAATGAGGCGGGATTCTTTGATGTAATTAAGTTCGGTGGATGGAAAGTTCGACGTTTTCCCTAGGCCTAAGCTATCTCTAGTAAGTAGTAAATTATTTGGTCATAGTAGATGAAGTATACAAATACTAATATTAGGATATTGTCTTATTCATGCTTCCCAAAGTTCACGAATGAAATAATGTAGACTCCTTGCATACACTAATTTCGATTCTTTTCCAATCAAGAAAATCTTAATTGATGTTGACATTTTTCATTGCTTTGACCCCCCCCCCCCTCCCCCTCCCCCCTCCTAGGCTGGGATTTACTACAAGGAGTCTGTTATCCGCTCCGAGTTTAAGGAAAAACACTAGGTGAAGTTGGCATTGCAGTGCATTTTGGGATTGTTTCAGGGGATGAAATAGACGCCATCTTGGAAATGTGCTCCCGACATGCACCGCAATGCCAGCTCCATCCAGTTTTTTCCTCAACAACCTCGGAATAGCTAATACTACTTTATAATATATGTATTATAATGAGGATATTTATTTTGTCTCATTAGGCAGCAAAATGATTTTCTGGACCTCTCCTTCAAGACGCACTCTTTTTTTGGAGATGGAAACCCTAGTGACAGGTACTGAACAGAATCAGTTTTTTTCTGGATTTCAAGAGAATATAATAAATTAAGATTTGTCTTTGGCGCTGAGTAACAAGATTTTGATTTTGTCCCTTAAATCGTTCTTGTTTTTCGAGAATAACACTCTTTAATAGTGTACTGTTATGTGACCCTTGTTCCATGATGAAATTTAGAATTTGATTTTTGTGGAGCTGGAAGGAAACCCGGAGAAAAACTTTTGAAACACACAGAAAAAAACAAGAAGCAACTCTACTATAATCCAGCCCAACAACTTAGGCGGGAAAACAGACGCGCCTTCACAAATGAAATGAATAAATTCTTCTTGTCGTTACCGAGAGATCTGATTGGACGGATAGGTGATGGCAGGGTGCCTCATGCATGGCCGCCTTTCACTGAAGATGGGCCAGAGATCCGAAACGATGATGACGGGTGATGATGTTGATATCCGAAAGCTTGGAATTGAATTGTTTCTATAAAGATACCCTGTTGACGCAAGATATTTCAAAATAGAGCTAGCTCGGAATATCTTTACGAGTAAATATGTTTGATGAAACACGATTCTCCAATTAAAAGATATTTTTGTCCCGCCCAAAGTTATTTCATTAATAAAATTTATTTCATTATTGTTTTAGCTCCGAAACTGGCAAGACGATAACTGACAAAGGGATGTACTTTAACGCGTCAGGAAGACACTATTTGTAAGGATTTTTTCTTTTACCAATACATCTGCATTAATTATGGAGCTAATTCCATTCTCAAATGTTTAAAGCAGTTAACGTATGAGTGGGAAACAGACGGTAGTGACTTACAGCACGTACACGGTAAGACATGCGCATGTATTAACATGGTAATGTTTCCCACTTTCTTCCAATTCCTACAACGCGTAGTTAAAGCTACAAAGTATCGCTTTTCCACTCATACGAAAACCGCACAAACAAGAATCCTTGTCATTCGATTTGTCTCGATTGTTAAAGGTTGTTGCATGACGGGAAAGAACTGGGTCACTTCCAAGGACTGCTATGCTGCTATGAAGAACACTTACGCAAAACATTCCTCCCATTTTGTTTAGACGGTTGCACTTGAAGCCAACATTAACACTATTTACTTGCATGTGCAATATCTAGAATTTGTTATCATAACAAGATTGATTTCATTCGCGGCTGTAGCGAGTCATTGATTATTTTTCATATATCTACAGAGACGGTACGACTAATATCTCGCGCGTGATGCATTATGGTACTCCTTCACCATGGCACCAAGAATGCTACACGCGTGTGTTGAAGGGACACATTGATCTTGCGAAAACAGTTTTTCCCACCAACACAACAGGTATAGCTGTGATGATGTTGATGACGATGATCATGATCATGATCAGCTGGGGTGGTGGTAATCATAATGATGGTGATAGTAATGGTGATTGATGATGTTAGTGATGACGATGAAGACGGTGATCACGATCATGATCAGCTGGGGTGGTGGTGTTCATAATGATGGTGATAGTAATGGTGATTGATGATGTTAGTGATGACGATGAAGACGGTGATCACGATCATGATCAGCTGGGGTGGTGGTGATCATAATGATGGTGATAGTAATGGTGATTGATGATGTTAGTGATGACGATGAAGACGGTGATCACGATCATGATCAGCTGGGGTGGTGGTGTTCATAATGATGGTGATAGTAATGGTGATTGATGATGTTAGTGATGACGATGAAGACGGTGATCACGATCATGATCAGCTGGGGTGGTGGTGATCATAATGATGGTGATAGTAATGGTGATTGATGATGTTAGTGATGACGATGAAGACGGCGATGATGATCATGATCAGCTGGGGTGGTGGTGATCATAATGATGGTGATTGATGGTGTCAGTGATGATTGATGAAACTTATGATGTTTATGATGATGATGATGATGATGATAAATTTTAACAAAGATGATAACTGGTGTTGCTGTTGATAGAGATGACGATTGATGACCTTCATAATGATGACAATTGTGTAGTATTGATACATGATGGTAATTTTCCTGTAAATGAAACAAACGCACTATAACTCCTACTTTATTTATAACCTAATATTTTACGGAATGGGAATCCCTTCCATCTTTCGATAGGTCACGCACTGGATGCCTTTGCCCGCAAGGCATTATGGGATATCGGACAGGATTATTTACTGTATACTGGACATGGTGTCGGTCACGTGTTACTTGTCGTGGAAGGTAATCAGTCTGTAACTTATTGTCTTCAGTATGTTTCGAGTCAACTGAGCTAGAAATGTCTATCCTCCCCGTCTCTTCTTCGCAAAACTATTGTTTGTGTAAGGCGTGATGTTCAACAGTTTGTATTGCTGTATGCATGATATTTGCTTATGTTGATATTTTGTTATATTACAGGTCCTTACTGTATTGCCAGAGTACAGAATCCTGAAGCTCTTACATGGGGCAGGACGAGTTATCTATCACTCCCTCTGCAGGATGGGATGTTTGTGACGATTGGTGAGATTCGATGTCCCCTTGCTGTCCCCTTTGTTATTGTTTGCTTTTGCGCTCCCCTTAACTCTTCCTCTACCTGCATTCGTCATATCCTCATCACCAAGAACACCATCGCTTATAATTACTGAACAACTCTACTAACGTCGCACACCTCTAGTATCAAAGAATACTTGATACTAATCAATTTGCGTTTCATAACATACAAAACCATCCCTATTTCAATACACCATATCCTTTAATTTTAATATCTTTTACGGATTTCCAGAACCTGGATTTTATGAAGTAGGGGAGAAGTTTAAGTTTCGTCATGAAAACATGTTCGTAGTCAGGCCTGCTGAGCTCCAGGTAGGTATTTTTCGCTAAATATATTTTTTGTAATGTCTCTTTATCGTCGCCATGTCGGTGGTACTAGAGATCCCTGGCTGTCTCCTGCACGGATACACGCCATCATGTCCACGCATCTTGTCTTTCTTTTGACTTTTTTACTTACCTTTTTGGATTTATTTACAGAATAATCACAGGAACCGTGGATTCCTAAAGTTTGAAGCTGTTTCCTTTGTAAGCTAAATACTTGACAATTCTATCCATTCAACTCGTATAATAGATAATTTTCGCATGCAGCACGTACACGATACTGACATTGAAATGCCTTCAAGGGCAGATCCAGGGGGTATAAAGAAGAAAAACAATAACAAAACAAAAATGAAGAAGATGCTTTTTTTATTGTTTTCCGTTGTGTTGACGGAAGAAACTCAATTAGCCCCCCCTAAACTCAATTAGCCCCCCCCCCCTAAAATTTTGGCTGGATCCGCCCTTGGGCTTCCCATTGTATTCCTATAATTTATCCAATCACAATGCGTAGCTACAGCTACGGCAAGATACGATATTTTTGATGCGGTACGGCTACCGTACGACTACGAATTTGCTATATTGTTTCCCACTCATATACGACTATGGAAAAATCGGCCAAAACCTAAAAGCCGCAAACCTCAGTGTCCTTCGCCTTAAATCTTTCCATTTATAGCTGCCGTTCTCAAGGAAAATGTTGATTATGTCACTTCTCACTAAAGATGAGGTGAGTAATCTTTGTCAGGTCTTTTTGTCTCTTCATCAAGCCTCAGCTAGCCAACCCTTTAGTGAATATTCTTGTTAAGTGTTTCCAACTGCATCAAAATATTTTGAACAGTTACATTTCAGGTCTGGGATGCCTGTGTTTTCATCCACTTCTTAGAGAATTTTTTTGGCCATGTGCACTCTCAACCTGCCTTGCCATCGTTTACTGGGCATGACTGATAAAATGCCAGGCCCGTGGGGTCAAGCGTGCAAGAGAATCCCTCTAATATACATATTAATACGTTCCCTTTTCCCCCCTCATGGGAACTAATAGATTTTTTATAGAAATTTTACCCCACTCAAAGATATTATGTAATATCTTCGTATCCTCAACAGATTGAATGGCTGAATGCTTACCATGCTGAGTGTTTGTCTAAAGTTGGTCCAGTCCTCAAAGAACAAGGAAAGAAGGAGGCACTTGATTGGTTGATTGCTGAAACAAAACCACTATAGTGCCAATATGTATAGTGAAGCCCTTGCATACACACAGGCTTCCCATAGAATTAGCCATGTTATTCTGTTGAAGAATCATACAATAGTAATTCTAGTATAGAAACAAAATGATTTTGTTCTATAATTCTGCTTGCCTGCACACAGGGAGCCCATGGAATTAGCCATGTTATTCTGATTAAGAATCGTACAATAGTAATTCTAGTATAGAAACAAAAGGATTTTGCTCTATGATTCTGCTTGCCTGCACACAGGGAGCCCATAGAATTAGCCATGTTATTCTGTTGAAGAATCGTACAATAGTTATTCTAGTATAGAAACTAAATGATTTTGCTCTATGATTCTGCTTGCCTGCACACAGGGAGCCCATAAGAAGCAACTATGCTATAGACTATTATGATGCTCATTGACTCAGTACTAAAACTTGATACATGCTGCATTTTTTCTTGTATTAGCAACAAGTTTCTGTTTTTTTGCAGCTAAAAATAAAAGCATTTGTCATGCCATTTTTAAAATATTATGGAGGGAAAACTCTAAAAACTGTTAAAACTTTTAAAAGGTTTTTGCCACTAGAGTGCAAACCGTATATCCGTGAAATAGCACTAAAACTAAATAGCACTAAACACATCTATTTCTTTCATTTTCAATTATTTTATTGGTGCTATTTTGTACTTATTATTTTGCACTCTAGCATGCTGTGGCATTACAGCAGGCTGGAACTTCCTCTTCATTCAACGACATAGTGAAAAGTTGAAAGTTTCACTTAATGTGTGAAAGAATTACATGAGACGGCCTAAAATATATAATAAATCTTGAAAACATATAAATAATACAGTATGTTAAAGAATAACATAGCAGCTTAATAGTTATAAGAAGATCAACCTAAATAATCTGGATGCTTTTATTTATCCTGACCTCTTTTTCTCAACATCATAAACTCTTTTTTTATGTACGCTACGACCCGAACCCCATTTAAGGACAACACCCATTTATCGATTAAAGTAAGCCTATGGGTTACCTGTGGTGGGGCACTGGGAACCAGTGGTAAATATTGGCAAAGATGGCAGAGGAAATGAAAGTTTGCAAAAGTAATGCTGAAATATCGTGAAAAAATCCCTCCAAAATGGCCAGCAATATCCCCAAAAGAGCCGTTATTTACAAACATGGTATTCTCTCTGAAGGCAAGGTAGTTTAAATGAGTATAGCTTTGAGTTATAGCCATAAAATTATAGATGAAGGTTTGAATTGAATGAATGAATAAAGTTCACTCAAAAAACCGGAACTCGGCAAAAATGTTTAACTACGAGAGAAAACTCGAAGGATAAAATAATGAAACGTTAACATATCTTTTGGGAATGCTTTACCTAGCAGATATAGGTCTTAGGAAAGTGTATGGGTGGTTTAAATCTGTTCGTTCCTGCGTTAAATGTGAGTTTTATTTCAGCTTGTTAGTGTTCCCAAAACGATGCAAGAACTAGAACGACTTGTCAAAGAGAAACTCCAGCTGAGCTGTGTAGAAGGGATATATACATCTAAAGGAGGCCGTATTGATAATATAGAACTAATAAGGTGGGTTGTTGCACTTGCATACTGTATTCTGGAGCTGACTAAAAGGTGTGTGTCCAGGAGCGGCAGATCTAAGGGAGGGGTGCAGGGGGAGTGCACCCCCCCCCCCCCCCCAGATGAGCTGATATCTACTGCATTATTAGTGTATGCGTTTGTAAGCAAAGGGTGCACCCCCTCCTAATACGAAAATCCTGGATGGCTCACACTCCCCATCTGTCCCTGGTGACTTACATGTGGTTTCATATATCATGCATGACCTATCATAGTGTAATGGAAGGAGGGGTGCTAAAAAGAGGGGGACCCAGGGGGAGGGTTGAGGGGGGTCTGGACCACCGCTGCCATACCTGAGGTTCAATTGATTATTTTATTTTATTCTAGAATTTGTTAACAGGTTTCATTTACAGAGTGTAGGATAGAAGTGAGTGGTCATGATAAGGTCTTTGCTTACTATATGATTATTCCATCCTTGGGCTTTGGTTTATTAGTTGATGCTATAGCCTATCAGAATGCAGAAAAGTTGTTTCATATCTGCTATTCAACTCTTCCTCTCAGAAATCAGATAAAAAGATTATATACAGTGTACTTTTGTCACTTAGGGATGATGAGGTCTTATATATAGCATCTGAAAAACCAGGTTAGTTGGGGTTAAATCTTATATATTGTATATTAAGAATATAATATGTGTAGTACTGTAGTTAACAAAGCACACAGGAAGTGACGTAAGCACAAAAATATGTCATTAAGAAAGCAAAGCTAACTCTACCAATCGGAGCGTAATGTGTACAGTACTATCTATCTTTTCAAAATTTTAATTGTCATCTTTTATCATTTTCTCATAGCATCAAACAACATTGACTTTGTTCCTTCTCTTCTCCATCAACAAATGAGCAAAGCAGACGACTTGATACCAAAATGTGAGTTGAAGCTGTTTTTATCTTTCTATAGTCAACAACAAGTTTTGGATGTCTCAGGAATTTTGGCTTCTGTGAGCAACAAAATGAAAATTGATGATAAATTTAGATGTGCACAAGACATTACTCTGATTATATTATATATTCTTTTATCTTTAGCATATAGTGATTGGGTGACGCTCAATGTAGGAGGACAATTATTTACTACAACAAGGTGCATAACACTTAAGTGGTGTAGTTTTATTGCAAACATGTGCTTTCATTATAGCTATGTAAAAAAAATGGTTGGTAAAGGTTTTGATACGTATATATCATAAATTATTTCTTTCTATCTTTCTTGTGTTATTTCAGAGCTACTTTGTTATCAAAATCTAACAGCATGCTTGCCAAGATGTTTTCTGTCACAGGTAATATAACATTTTATCTAATAAACCATGCCATAATATGTACGTACTTGTACTTATTTTATAGCCTACTAGATCACTTTTATTTGGGAGACAAATAAATCTTTTGTCTTACTTTAGTCATGGCTATTATCATCATCACTCTTGTCATCATCATCATCCTCCTCCTCTCCATCATTATCTTCGTCATCACTATCACCATCATCATCTTCAACATCACCATCATCAGTGTCATCAACATTGTCATTATCAACTTCATCATATTATCATCATCATCATCATTATAAACATCATCAACATCACAACACCATCAACATCTTCATCATCAACATCATCATCAACATCACAATACCGTCAGCATCTTTTTCAGTGTCATCATCATCTTTGTAAACATCATTATCATCCCTCATCACCATCATCATCATCATCACCATCATCATCATCCTCATCCTTCAATTTGACCTATTTTTCTTTCACTTACTGGGTGTACTCACAAGATAACTCTCTTACTGAATATCTGTAGACTCTTGGTGCAGCATCAGAGATCCAAGTGGAGCATATTTGATTGACAGGAGCCCAGTGTACTTTGAACCTATTTTGAATTACCTAAGACATGGCCGTGTGATTCTTGATGAAGGAGTCAACCCCAGAGGTAGTTTTTTTATTTACAACATACTTTGATGATTATGTAATTTTTATAATGATTTTTGTATTAGTGGGAAACAATACTGTACGTGTGACTCACTCAGCCATGTTGTGATTGGATAAGGGACAGTTCATTCTTTATCTGTAGGGAGTAGTTGGATTCGCTTGATAACCTATACCAGAAATTTGACCCCCCCTCTCCATTGTTGCATTAAAAAATGGTCCTTCCAAGATTTTCTGTACTGTTCATTTAAAAGTGCTGTTTAACTCAAAACTTTCGTTGTGTCCCCTCCCCCTCCCCCTCCCCCTCCCCCTCCCCCTACCCCTACCCCTCTTGTACATGAATGTTTTTAATACCCCCCCCCCCTCAAATCCCACCATTTCCCTAAATCACTGGAAGACAATGGGGAGCCTCTTTTCTCCCCTAATATATATTTTTTAAATAATTATTCATAACTTACACTACCACTACTATACACCTTTGCAGGTGTTCTTGAAGAAGCTAAGTTTTTTGGCCTTACAAGTATGATGGAGGAGCTTGAAGAAACTGTCAAGGTACAGACATTTTTTAGGCACTCACAGTCAAAGGATATGAACCCTGCCCCTTAGACTGCATCATTGAAATTCTTTTTTTTAATTTCATTGAGCTGCGATAAACATGTATGACTCCTTGTTTAGCAGAACTAGTCAAGGCTCATTGGAACGTAGCTTATCTTTGATTGGCTAAGTTTGCTTTGTTTTGATGGTTCATCATTTTTTGTCTCAAATGCAGCATAGAGTTCGAGATTTCATTTTATTTCTGAATACGTTAACAGAAGATTGAAAACAAAGAATGAATTGAAAAAATCCAATAAATTAACTGAATAATGCAGCCTAGTGGGACTTGCTTCATGTCTCTTGAAAGTATCGGAATTCCCATTGTTTTTAATCGCCTTCATCACTAGTTGTCTCCTAATTAAAGCTTGATCTCATTATTAAAAGATGGAAGTAGTCAATGGTATTTTATTTTTTAGAAAATAGAAAAACTTCAAGATGAATCACTAAGTAGAAATGAATTTGTGCGAATTTTGCTGTCAACACCTTCAACAAGAGAATTGAGATGCCAAGTAAGTACTTGTAAGATATGACAAGATGATGCCTCTTTAATGGTCTGCACCCCAGTTGGCAAAGCAGAGTTTTAAATAATGGCTGATCAGTCGCCAGTCATTGACCTACCAAACTAGATAAAGCTGATTCATACCTTGTTTCTGGCTCAATGTTACTGGTCAAGATACCTGGCAAGGTAAAGAATTGATCAACAGCTGTTTTTTTAGCCCTGGCAAAGGTCTAGCCATTTGCAAATATGTTCTTATATTTTGAGAATGATTGTTGGTCTAGCTCCTAGAGCCAACCATATGAGCCAACCTGGCAGCTTTTTTCTTCAAATTGACAGAATTTTGAAGAGGTGACTTTTTAAGGTACCAGCACAAGTACCGCAGGAAACCCACAAAAGGCGAGAAAATGGTGAAAAAATAGTATCTCAAATTTATGGAAAATTACATTTGAGAACTTCAAGTAAACTGAGTGAAACTTTGCCCTGAAAAATGTTTTCGGTTATATACAATCTTTTTATATGTGCAAAAGGTCACCCCTGGATCTGCTCTTTATATATCACCCCTCAAATAATCATGGTTCTGTCTAAAACTAAGGCCGTTAAGTTCTGCAAAGTGCCCATGCACTTCTCTGGAAAGAAGTGGGAATCACCACAATTGTCTGGGACTTCACAAGATTCTAGTATCAAATTAATGTTTATTCTTCCTGCAGGGTATCAATTTAGAAGGTGCGGATCTCTCCAACTTGGACTTGCGGCACATCAACTTTAAGCTGGCTAATCTAAGTCACTCAGACTTAGCTGGAGCAAACCTGTCACACTGTTCATTAGAAAATGCTAACCTCTCCTATGCACATTTGGATGTAAGTCTGCCAATAAACTGTACACTTAATGTCTGGTCGCTAGGGAAATAGTTAGTTTTCCCCGAGAGTCTCAATGTTTCACAAGGTAAAGCCAAGTTAAGTGTTAAAAAGCAATTGAGAAATGTTGAGAAGTCAGTTTACGAAATAAGAACTATATTAAGCAAGCTAAGTGTATGAAAACTAACAAAAGATATTACAAATACAACTCGCCTACAGTCTTGTATTTTGGCTACCAAAAAGCGAGGAGAGTAGCAACAGCATTTTTAGCCGCTTTTTTCGTATTTTCCAAATTCTTTCTTTTTTAAATGAACATCAGTGTTTCTTTGTAGAAATACTGAAAAAAAAATTTTTTCTTCAAGCTTTGTTTGTACGGAAAAATTCCAGCAAGATACCTGCTCCCGCTTTGTTGTTTGCGATTGGTGCAAAATGTCACGCCACTAGCGGTTTTCACGTTCTGATCACGTGCACATGTTTATTTTCACCCTTCTTGTCACATGCAACTTATTGCTTAGCTGCTAGTAGAACAGACTGTAAAAATGTATGTATGTAGAAAATTCACTGTCATGTTTATTTGAATAACATATAGGGAGCCATCTTGGGGAATACGAGATTTCAGAGAGCCAATTTAGAAGGAGCTTCCTTGCGAGGATGTAACTTCGAAGATCCTACAGGAGTACAGGCTCATCTTGAAGGTGATCATTAATTTTATTAAACCAATTATGAGCTCTGGGCTTATACTCATTCAAAAGGGTTTTTTGATGGGCTTATAACCAGGAGGGCTGGAGTATGGGTATGGTTACTGTATGGAGTAGATGGACGGTAGAGTGGCTGCCAGAGGTGCTTTTAGTCTCAATTGAACTGTGCCACTGCTACCCCTGTTGCTATCATCATCATCATCATTATCATCATCATCATTATTTCCTTTCATTATCATTGGCATTCATCATCACCAACATCACAATCATTCTCATCATTACCTCATTACTATATGCTATCTTGTCATGAATCTTAATCTCATCACTTTCTACTTTAGGTGTGAATCTCAAGGCTTCTGATTTAGAAGGGAGTCAAATGACAAACGTTATTCTACGAGTTGCAACTCTTAAAGGAGCCAATCTCCAGAACTGTAACCTAAGGGGTGCAATACTAGCTGGTGCAGACCTGGAGGTGAGTTTGTATTCTAATCATGTGTATGAAATTCAGAAACTTTGTTACAGTCTTACTAACATTGCAAAATAAATGAAGGTTATTAGTCAGCTAAGCATCTGATATGGCTGTGTATTTTTACAAGTCACGGAGTATATTGGTGAGCCTTTAGGCAAGCCAAAATACAAGTGACGAGTAAAAATACATGGCCATATCAGATACTTAGCTGACTGATAAGTTTTTTATCATTTAATTCTGCAATAAAATGCTCAAACTCCCTCTAAACTCTATCTTACCTGATCATGAGCAAATGAGAAGTGCTGATACAGGAAAGCCAGATTAATGTTACTAGCCAGATATGGTCTGATATCATTCATGGTCTTTTCCCCTATCACGAACGTTCTTTGCAGAATTAAATGATAAAATATGTTATTAACCATAAGTTATCTAACATATGGTCCTCAATAACTTTGTCCATAGACCTCTGGCTGGAGTGTAATGTTTTACAATATTTTAGATCACATATCACTCTCTTAACAATAAGTTTCTTTGTTTGACTTGTATCCAATTGCTGTGTCTTTTCATGTGCAACCATTAAACAAAGAAATGATGCTCAAGGGAATGGCACAAAGGGCTTTCATAATTTGAAAGTTTGGAATACCAGTCTTAGTTCACAGTCATAAAAGACAATATTTAAGAAAATATTTTTTAAGTAATGGACTTAGTTTAAAAGGATATTTTTTTAATTATCATATAGAACTGCAATCTGAGTGGCTGTGACCTCCAAGATGCTAATCTTCGAGGAGCAAATGTCGTAGGTGCCAAATTTGCTGAGATTTTGGGTCCCCTGCACATGTCCCAGTCTGTAGGTGCCTATTTAGGTAGAACCACTACCAGCTCTCCTGATTAGGCACCTATTGGAAGGTTTAAAGTTTGTAATGAAAATTCAACATTAAGGTACCAAATGCTAAAGGTGATTAAATCAAAGCCCTCTTAATGTCCCACTGTGTTGGTATATGTGTAAACTATACCAGCCTACTATACAAGGTTTAAACTTTGAACCTTGAGGGGCATAAATTCTTTAGGCAAAAGAATTTAGTACCTATTAGATGTTTCTATCTATTGGTGCCTGTCTAAATATAATACCAATATGTCTCAAATACAAGGTTTCAATTTGAAACCCTGAGGGAGCATAATTCAGAACGTGTTCAATTTAATGACACCTACATGTCCCAGTCTGTTGGGGCATGTAAAGATAGGACAATATCAGCTCCTTGCAGCGGAACCCTATCATGTATAGTGATAGCTTGATCTTGGTACCAAAATGCTGTAGGGAATAAATCCAGTACATTGTAAACAATGTGTTAATAATATACCATTATTTTTTTACTCAGAATAAATTTTAAAAACTTTTACTATATACTAACTTTAATTTATAACTACACTGGTTTGCAAAAGAGGAAACATAATATTTTTGGTTCTTTCGTGAAAATTGTATTGTATTAATGCTTAATTTTAAGCTACTGACTTAGTTTTTCAAAAACTAGCTGGTAGATTTTTTCTATTTTTCACAATCTAAAATACAACTTTTTATCTATAAGCTATATCAATTTTCAACGGTATTGAAGCTGCATTCTTTTCGTAGGGTGCCTCCTGCAGACAAACACAACAGGGCCAGGATTTTTCCTAAAGGGGGGGGGGGGGGGGGCATATTTAAAAATCTGCCATAATCTTTGAACCCAGAAACAAATTAAAAAAAAAAGAGCCGGCATTACGTACTACGTTTTGATTTTGCAAAACTACGAAGGGGGAGGCCAAGGTCCCCTCGGCCCTCCTGCTCACGCGCTTGTACAGCTGTAAACCAAAGGGATTTAAAATTTAAGCAACAACGATTTACTTTTCCCCTATTTTTATCTTTATTCATTCACTCATTTTTTATGGTCCCCATTTTTGTTCTGGTGGTTCCAATCACTGTTTCGTCGTTTCCTATATTTGTTCCAGTGGTTCCGATCACTGTTTCGTTTCCTATATTTGTTCCATTGGTTCTGATCACTGTTTCGTCGTTTCCTATATTTGTTCCAGTGGTTCCGATCACTGTTTCGTTTCCTATATTTGTTCCATTGGTTCTGATCACTGTTTCGTCGTTTCCTATATTTGTTCCAGTGGTTCCGATCACTGTTTCGTTTCCTATATTTGTTCCATTGGTTCTGATCACTGTTTCGTCGTTTCCTATATTTGTTCCAGTGGTTCCGATCACTGTTTCGTTTCCTATATTTGTTCCATTGGTTCTGATCACTGTTTCGTCGTTTCCTATATTTGTACCAGTGGTTCTGATCACTGTTTCGTCGTTTCCTATATTTGTTCCAGTGGTTCCGATCACTGTTTTCGTTGTTTCCCATATTTATTATTTGGGTAACATGGGTGGCGTTCGCGGCTAACGCGTCGTCTTTCACCGCCGTGAGTCAACATGTTAACCCTCGCATCCGTTTTTAGTGTCGGTCGTCACGCAACGCTCCCTCCCCACAAACGCGTTTGTGGGGAGGGAGCGTTGCGTGACGACCGAGACTAAAAACGGATGCGAGGGAGACTAGTGTGGACGGGGCCTAAATGTGTTGGTAGTGTGTGTGAGCGAAAAGTGTCCCCAATTAGTGCAAAAGCGCTAGAACGGGGAGACACTTAAATAAAAAGTGATTTTAATTTTTTTTTTTTTGTTCCGATCACTGTTTTGTTGTTTCGTATATTTGTTCCGGTGGTTCCGGCAATCTCGTACCCAGAGTCCTCCCGCGCCTTCCTATCGTCAGCGTGGCCAGGCTGCGCTGTCCCACGCACTGGTCCCGTTCCGTTGTACCAGTTTTCCCTCGTGTTTGCTTGTAAACCATCATCTAGTCCAGTCATTGAATCTACCATGCCTTTGTTAACTACAGTCGTTGGTTGCTTTCCCAAGCCAGAATACCTCCAAATACCGGACTGGTTTCGCACTACTCACAATGGGAAGTACACACAACAGTACAACGAGGTTTTAGATATTAAATCTCAAAGCGACGTCTCCGAAGTTCAATTCGATGATGCTTTGAAGAAAGCAACTACAGAGGTTTTAAAACTTCAGGAAGAAATAGGAATCGATGTCATTACAGATGGTGAAATGGCGAGAGAAAACTACGTGCATTATTTTTGCCGTAGAATGAAGGGAATTGATTTCATAAAACTGACAGAGAAAAGTTCTCGTAACGGGGCTTGGGTAGCCGACCTCCCGACCATTGTTACCGAAATTGAAGCAATGGACAAGGAACCTTGGATTCAAGTCGAGTGGAAAGAATCTCAAAAGGTTGCAGAACGTCCAGTGAAGATTACGATCCCCGGTCCAATGACTATTATAAATTCAGTCTGCGATACCTACTACAAAAACGATCGTGAACTTAGTGGCGTTTTAGTCAAGATTATTAACAGAGAAATACAAGCCTTGGTGGCCGCTGGATGTCAGTATATTCAGGTATGTACGTATGTTCTATATCTTTAATCTGTAATAATGAAGGTACTCCTAAAACAGTTAAGACTATACTTTCTTAATTCCTCCTGAAATGACTGAAAAACAGTCACAAAATCGTGTAAACAGAGATATTTACTGGCGCTATTAACCACTAGAGTGCAACGCAAGTAACCAGAAAATCGTGTCACACCAGATTTATAAGTGCTTCTTCAACCGGGTCAGTCAACCGGCTTGCTGTGAACATAGGCTGTAGGAGAATATTTGGTTTGTGATAGGGAAAAAGCTCGTTAGACCAAATAAATCACTAATTACTCACTTGGATCTGTCTATCCATATTTTATTGATTGTTACGTAAGTCTCCGATGAATAGACACTTGAATGGTCTTTTTACGTCCTTAGTTTTCTTCGACAAATCAATCGTACCGCCATCTTTGTCTTTCTAATGAGCCCGCTATATCTTATTATGAAACACCGCAAATACAACAAAAAGTGGGCTCCCTGTGATGATGACGTTATCTGCGGTCTTTCCTAATAAGATATTGCAGGCTCATCAATAACAAAGAAGGTTTATCTACAGGCAACCCAGGCTCACTGCATTTATAAGAGAATGTATGGGGATTTAGAATATGCTGTATTTTATTTGGAAAAGCGTGAATAAAAGTTTGTCGACTTACCTGTTGTGTCAATTTGTTTATTTTGAGCTCCTGCATCCAGTTTTGAAGAATAAGGGTATTTAAGAAAAAACCCTTCAAAACTAGCTGAAACTGCATGCAGGAGTTCAAAACAAACAAATTGATACATACATTCTCTTGTAAATGTAGTGAGCTTGGGTTGCCTGTTGTTTATCAAAGGAAAAGGAGGTATAAAAGATTATTGAATTCATGTTTATTCATCAGAGACTAACATAACAATTAATAAAATATGGATAGACAGATGCAAGCGAGTAATTAGTGATTTATTTGGTCTACTAACAAGCATTTTACCTTTAACACAAACTACATATTCTCCTATAGCCCATGCTGTAAACTTAAAAAATGCAACACCATCCAGCACCACAGGAAGCCCAAGAGGAAAGAAAAGTCTCAACTGATTTTTCTCAAAAGATAATGGGCATTTGAAATGAAGTTGCGATTAAAACCAAGCCCTTTTCCAGAGTGCGTTCTTGTCTCGCTTTTTTTCAAACACTGCCATTTTGAAGAAGAATGCGAGATAAGAAGGCCCTGGGAACATAGTTGCGAGTTTTTTTGGGGGGGGAGGGGGGAATGCACCATCCAGGATTTAAGGAAAGGGTACACCCTTTGCCTAAAAACTCAAGCACCAATAATGCAGTAGATATCAGCTCATCTTAGGGAGGTGTGCTCCCCCTGCATCCCTCTGCTAGATCTGCCCCTGCGTATCACAAATAGTTCTAAATAAAGAGTGATTGGCAATTTCTTTCAATTATTTATTGCGTAAATTGTAAGAAATTGCCAAACAGTCTTCAAAGATTTAAAAATTCTTTTGCTGGTTTTAATTCCAGGTTGATGAACCAGTGCTGGTTCGTTTACCAGAAAGAGCCCTAGAATATGGAATAGACCACTTGGCAGCCTGCTTTGAAGGGGTACCAAGCACTGTTAACAAATGTGTGCACGTCTGCTGTGGATATCCTATATATTTTGTAAGTAGATGGGGGGGGGGGGGGGTCAATGATTTCAATGGAACCTCCCTTTATAAGCCAATTTTGTTATTTATGCTCAGTAGAATGAAATTGATTAATATCATAGTTTTGAGTTTACAGCTATTTCAAAAAAGGTTGAATACTGCATACTGAATAGTGCATTCCCAGACTGAAGTTCATTGTGGGTCATAGTGACATTGTCTAAAGTAGGATTAATAATAATTATTTATTCTATTTTTGGTGTATTCCATCTGAACGAACATACTAACTACATGTAGACAGTTAATTGCTTAATATTTACTTTTTATTTTAAATTAACGAGACCCACAATGCCTTTGGTCTTGGAATGCCTCATTCAGTATGCAGTATTCAGTATTTAACCTTTTTTGAAATAGCTGTAAATGCGGGAAATATGTAAAAAGTAGTGTTTCCTGAACCCCTTCTAAAATCCTGGATCCTCATTTTGGTTTCCAAAACTTTCTTCTTAAAAAATGTGAAAAATAGCACATTCTTAATAAAATTGTCATCTGAGCTAAATCCCTATCTACAGATCCTACCAAGATCGGCGGGCCCTAAGTAAGTTAGATCGTTAGACCCAGTACTAGCCCCACTGTTTAGCAATTAGTCCTCAAGCATGAATGGGCTATTGACTCGTAGGCCATGAGGGAAAGAGAACTAATTGTTTTAGTCAAATCCAACTAGTCAGTCAAATATATAGATTGTTGAACTAAAGTTAAATTCAATTTTTTGGCTTTCAAAGCTGGCACTTTTCATTACTAAGTAGGCTATAACTTATAGCAGCTCATCCAATCAGAATGCAGCATTGATGATAGACTCCTAGTTGGATTTGGCTAAAAGTGTTTAGTTTGCTCTGTGCATTAACGTTTATTCATATATGCATGCTAAAAAGGAGCAAGAGGATTATGCCAAGGCCGAACTGGACGCTCTCCCAAAGATTGCAGACAAACTTGATCAAGCCGGTTTTGACCACATTTCAATAGAAGATGCTCATCGAACCAATGACTTGGACCTATTCAAACACTTCAAAAACTCCAAGGTAAAAATGCCTGTCTTATCCTAAGTAGTCAGTCAAAACAATCAAATTCATATGGAAACCGAAGCACACTTTAGCCCAATTCCATAGAGATTCCTCATTATAAATTATTACTAATAGACCGCTAGAAGCTTAGCCAACCAGAGTGCAGGATTTGTGATAGACCATTTGTAGGTTATGCTAATAATTATTATCTTATAATCTGTTTTCAGATTGTTTTGGGAGTTATCAAAATAGCCAGTAGTAAGCTGGAAACCGTCCAAGAGATAAAAGACCGTATAGCGCAAGTACTAACAGTAGTACACGCTGACCGGCTGGTGATCGCACCTGACTGTGGCTTAGGATTCCTACCGACACATCTTGCTATACAAAAACTAAAAAACATGGTTGAAGCAGCAAAGTCTTTTCCTTAATTCTGTTATAGTAATATTTATTTTTTTATTTTTCATTCGGGGGAAAGGGGGTATTATATAGGTCAGAGAAACTACCGCAAGTTCCAACTACGTACTATACTCTGCTCGTAGAGGAAATTTTTTTGCAATATTTATAGCTAATCGCACGAGCTCAAGCACAATTATTTAGATTTGATAAGTACTAGTACAAGTGATGTTTTGAAGGTTTTCAAAATTGTACTAACCTTTAGGCAAGTCCAATTTTAGAACTTTCAAAATATTACGCGTATCTGTCAATTCGTTATCTTAATTTGTTATTTTATATTCATAATTTCTTTTTTATTGTATTAAATTTATAATTAATATTCCTAATTGTACGAGAAGATTGCGATTTTTTGGAGACGAAATTCAGGATAAAAATTACTTTTTTATTACTATCGCTTAGCTGATTTTAATTCTACCCACGACCAGTGAATATCGTCTAATAATCGCTGATCGCTCAACCAATCACAGCGTGTAAAACCGTACATCAAGTCTAAAATTTTACTAAAAATAGAAAATTATAACACGTGTAATCTCAGAATTTTTTAAATGCATGTAAAGATAAAAACCACAATATTATCAGAATGTTCTCCACATCCTGCTTGATTAATTTTTACTTCTTTTACGGTTACTCTGGACAACGGATTCAAACCTAGCTTGGGCTTCATGTATGTACCGTGGATCAATAAGCCTTTTCATAGTTTAAGAATCGATTCCACTGCGCATGCGATTTTATCCCGAATTTCTCACCTTCTTTTGTCTAAATCTTCTTTGTTCTTAATTAAACAAAAGAAGGTTAGAAATTCGGGATAAAATCGCATGCGCAGTGGAATAGATTCTTAAACTATGAAAAGGCTTATTATGGCCGGCTGAACGCAGGCTATAAAGGGAACCCGGCTATTCTCTACTTTCACATCCCCATAGAATACTTTGCGTCTTTGGGGGTAACCAGAGGGTAAAAACCCACATCATTGGAAAAAAATTGCCCATGCATTTGGAATATTTGCTCTTTTCGGTCTTTTTCCTCTCTTTCCAAAGCAAAAGGTTGTTCTTAAAAGTAAAGTTATATAGCACAAGTAAACTGCGTGACACAACATCCTAAATGACCTTGTAAATCTTCTGTTCTTCGCGAACCGCTGTAGTTAGCGTGTTTACGAGGCTACGAAACCTAAGAAACCATAAGAGGCGAATGTATAGGCCAACAGATAGTATGAGCTTATAAAATCAGCAAAAATACGGTTCTAAATTTTAACAAATTCCTATGAATTATATACCAAAATGTTCAGGAAAGCCCGGGGTTTTCAAATCCACTTCTGTTTTTTGAAAGGTTATGTTTTATTTCAAGGAGAGACGATTTTCTAGCTTGACCCTAGTCCAGACGCTGTACCCTCTCCTTTGCCGCTCCGCTTTTGTTTTTGGGCTTCCTGTGTCGCGGAAGGAAAGGAGAGGGTACAGCGTCTGGACTAGCTTGACCCCGGTTACGTCATGCATTTTCTCTTGTAAAATACGTCCCGGCAATAGCGTACATTCAACTCAAAAAGTACGGTGGGTCTTTTTTCAATAGAATTCAATCTAAACCATATAATACAGTCCGTGAATAGTTGAATTAACTGAATCCACTTCTGTTTTTTGCCTAGATAGTCATTATTTTGAGAAAAGATCCAAAACCGTGTTTTTGAGACATAATTTGTATGGGCTCACATGAGGGGGCGTGAGCTTGAAATTGTAGCTGACCAAATGATAACAGATTTTTTCTGATGTTGCTGAAGGCTGATCAGAAAATGCTGACAATACCCCGTTGGTATCCAAAAATAAAATGAAGAAGTAAAAAACAGAAAAAGATAGAAGCTTGAAGACGTTTAAGGTAAATTTAAAAAAAAGTTTCGTAAGTCAATACATTTTCTGTAAGACCAAAACTCTTCATGATCTGTACACGCAAAAATAACTTGGAATAAACTGATAATCAGTATTGCACAGATAAAAGCAGGTATAGTATAAATTCCATTAAGAAACTTTTCAATTTGGGACAGTTTTTTGGTTGGTTACCGCCCAAAGACGCAAGGTATTATGGGGATGTGAAAGTAGAGAAAAGCCGGGTTCCCTGTGAACATCTTGGTTTTCTTAGACTTGAACCAGATCGTTATTTGTAGTCTTCTCTTCACTGAATCAACCATGCCTTTGTTAACTACAGTAATTGGTTGCTTCCCCAAGCCAGAATACCTCCAAATACCCGACTGGTTTCGTAAAATGGAAACTTTCTTAGGAGATTACACGAGGTTAAAAGTCGAAGGCCTTGGGTCAAAAGACCACTTGGATAATACTTTAAAGAAAGCAACTACAGAGGTTTTAAAACTTCAGGAAGAAATAGGAATCGATGTCATTACAGATGGCGAAATGGCGAGAGAAAACTACGTGCATTATTTTTGCCGTAGAATGAAGGGAATTGATTTCATAAAACTGACAGAGAAAAGTTCTCGTAACGGGGCTTGGGTAGCCGACCTCCCGACCATTGTTACCGAAATTGAAGCAATGGACAAGGAACCTTGGGTTCACGTCGAGTGGAAAGAATCTCAAAAGGTTGCAGAACGTCCAGTGAAGATTACGATCCCCGGTCCAATGACTATTATAAATTCAATCTGCGATACCTACTACAAAAACGATCGTGAACTTAGTAGTGTTTTAGTCAAGATTATTAACAGAGAAATACAAGCCTTGGTGGCCGCTGGATGTCAGTATATTCAGGTAGGTACGACCTTTCTTAATTCCTTCTGAAATGACTGAAAAACAGTCACAAAATTGTAAAAACAGAGATATTTACTGGCGCTATTAACCACTAGAGTGCAACACAAGTATAAAACAGAAAATTGTGTCACGCCAAAATGAGCAAGAATTTTATTTATTAGTGCATCTTCAACTAGTCCGCCTTCACAGCAGTCATTGGTTTCGGTCCCCGATCCGTTTCGGCTGCGGTGGAGCTTTGCTGTAAATAAGCAAATGCAACAGAATTTTATGACAGAAACACCATCCAGCACCACAGGAAGCCCAAGAAGAGAGAAAAGTCTCAACTGACTTTTCGCAAAAGATTAAGGGCATCTGTTTTCCAACAGTGCAGTCGATATCAGCTCATTTCAGAGAGTTGTGCTCCCCCTTCACCCCTCTCCTAGATCTGCTCCTGCATATCACAAATAGTTCTAAACAGATAAATAAAGAGTGGTGTAAATTCTAAGAAATTGCCAAATAGTCTTCAAAGATTTAAAAATTCTTTTGCTGGTTCTAATTCCAGGTTGATGAACCAGTGCTGGTTCGTTTACCAGAAAGAGCCCTAGAATATGGAATAGACCACTTGGCAGCCTGCTTTGAAGGGGTACCAAGCACTGTTAACAAATGTGTGCACGTCTGCTGTGGATATCCCAATCACCTTGTGAGTACATAATTAAGAAATGAAGATTTTTCCCTGCACCGTTCATCATACTGATGTTATTGGATTTGCGTTCTAATAGCGCAGCACACTGATTCTTAAAATAGCTTAAAGATTCGGACAAACATTGCATTCTGTTTAACCGCTACGAGGATTATACGAACCGATTTTATTATTTTTACTTAAAGTTGCAATAATAACCCATGTAAACTAAGTTCAACTGCGATCGGCTGTGAAAATTATCTGCTGAAAGTAAACTTGTAAGTTTGTTTGTCCGTATTTCGCCTTTGTCTTCGTTTTTATGACGTCACGACTGCGCTGCGCTATTGGTTGATGGAGCGTGCATTATGAGAGCACATAGCATGCACGTTAATTTTCTATTTCGTCATTCTTATCCATATTCATTGCTATTCTTATTTTAATCTTATAAATGATACGAAACTTGCTCACTGCTTCTGCAAAAGCTGTTAGGGATTAACAAAACACTTGAGTTGGGCTCCACTATGCGTTACACTTCTCTCATATTCTGCCAACCCCCACATTTGGTTATCGGGTTAGCAATTGTTCACATAGACTGAAAGGACCTTTGAGTGACGTGCAATAGAACAAATCTATTGTGTTTCCTTGTTCTATTCTGTAATCCAATACTTATCCTTTCCTGCCGAAATGAACGAGTACAAACCATTTTATGGCATGCAACCATTAGATAACTGGTAGTACGAATGCAGATGCAGTCTTGTATATGGGAAAATTATCTGGCCTCCCATCTTCTAGCCTCCTACCCAAGCCATCTCAGTTGACCTTCTGAACAAACTCAAGGTCAACCAATCAGAATTGAGCTTTCGACCGTTCTATTTTGATTACCATTTCCCAAGATTCTGCTAAGAGAACCCATGAAATGCGAATTCTTCATTCTTTAAATTGATCGTAAACGCTAGTCGAACTCAGGGCGGAATCTCATTTCTAATTACATCGACAAGAGAAATTTACATTGCACTCAGTCCCTGCTAGGGAAATGCTAGCCCAAAATAGTTGACCCATAATCCCTTTCCGTAAACGCGGACGACTTAATTAGCTGGAGACGTCAGTAAGTTTACACGTAACGCTTAAGGAGGGAGAGAGAGAAGAAACGTTGCGTGACGGCTATAGTGACGTCAGCTTGGTATACTATCCATCAAGATATTTTGTTTTCTGACAGGACGACGAGGATTACCCTAAAGCAGACCCTGGCGCCTACTTGATGTTGGCTGATAAACTTGATCAAGCTGGTTTTAATGGGATGCACATCGTTACAATGATTTGGAATTATTCAAGCACTTCAAGAAGTCTAAGGTGCGTGAGCTTATTGGTAGCGAGGAACCTTCATTTTTAATCTAAATCGTTTTATATTACATAATGTTGGTAACCATGATAATGACGATGACGTAACGGTGATGATGATGAAGATGGTTGTGGTTGTGGTGTTGACGACAATGGCGATGCTGGTAGTGATGATGACAATAATAGTGGACATGATGATCGTGTTGGCGGGGACGACAGTGATGTTGGTGGTAATGGTTGTGACGATGGTGTTGATGTTCGTGATGATAATGACAAGGGTGGTGGGGTTGACGATGATGGTGATGATGTGGATGATGATGATGATGTTGATTTCAATGGCTATAATGATGTTGGTGACGATAATGGCAATGATGACGGTGGTGAGGATGTGGATGACGATAGTGATGATGATGCTGATGACTGTAATGATGTGGGTGATGACGATGATGACGATTATCTGATAATCTGTTTTCAGATTGTTTTGGGAGTTATTAAAATAGCGAGTAGTAAACTGGAAACCGTCCAAGAGATAAAAAAACCGTATAGCGCAAGTACTAACAGTAGTACCCGCTGACCGGCTGGTGATCGCACCTGACTGTGGCTTAGGATTCCTACCGACACATCTTGCTATACAAAAACTAAAAAACATGGTTGAAGCAGCCAAGTCCTTTCCTTAATTTTGGTTAAAGGTTAGAGCAGGCAAAAATGTAGCCATTTAAATAATATGTGGTTTAAATACATTATCAATTTTGTGGTTTTAATTCATAGTTCTAAATTTATGCCCCAAACCTATAAACTTTAAAGATTTTTTTACTAATAATTAATACTTTTCGAAATTAAGGAACCATTTATTGATATTTTAGCTATTCATTAGCAAGATCTTTATTGGGTTGAATTCAATCCATTAATCATAAAACTTAGCATAAACATCAACACACACTCTGCCTTGATTATCGCCCTCTGCCGAGTTCTTGAGGTCTTCTCCGTACCAGACTCTGAGCTGCCGATACTGCTCGAGGTAGAATGGTGTCCCATAGTTGACAAAGACCAGTTCGTCTGACAGGAGGTCGTCGGTACCTGGTAAATAGTACCAGAGGTTACTGGTCTTAAAGTATTTGGAAGCAGGATAGATGACGTTGTCTTCTTGGTCTGTGATGACCACGTTAAGGGGATAGTTGACGAAGGACGAGTAGTGGTGGCATCCCCAGCGGCTGTCGTAGGCAACATTAGACACACATCTGGAAAAAAGAGAAAGTAATGTGAATGAAATGGTCCATTAGATGGAAGGACTGTTGTCTAACAACCGGGTTGTACGTCAAGAGCAATTTGTAGGATGTGTTTTGTAGAACAGAATGATTCTATTCTATATTATGGTTTTAGAACTTTACAGGCCTTGGCTTTTTCCGTTTTTTCCAACCAACCGACCAACCTATCAACCAGCCAGCTATCAAACCAATCAACCGACCAAATGACCGACCAACCAACCAGCCGCACCAAACCAATCAACCTATCAACCAACCAGCTATCAAACCAATCAACCGACCAAATGACCGACCAACCCAACCATCCGCACCAAACCAACCTATCAACCAACCAGCTATCAAATTAATCAACCAACCAGCCAGCAGCAGGTAGGGGGACTCGCGATCGATGCCAAAGATATACGGGTTTAACTCGCGGATTTACGAAGACGGGTACAGCAGATTTACCGCAAACGGAGGTTAAAATATTCCTTAGATATACATGGCCACCATCAACGACATTCAAAACAAAACTGTGCGCAGGCTCGGAAATCAGGTGATGGATAACTCAGACGCTGACTTTGTCTTCGCTACATTTATGGAGGGAAAGACAGACAAAACTATGAATCACAAAATGGCTGAAAAGATAATCAACAGAATGCCGGCCGGTGACTACCGTTTGGAGTTGACATTCGTAAAGTACTTAGACGGTGAGTGGATAATAGAAAAGGGTCGTAACCCTATCAGAGCGTCTGGTAAGCAGAACCTGTTCGTTTTGAATAAGCACACACGACCGGGAGCACTTGAGGGAATAGACATGCTCTTCTACGAGGTCGCTTACCCGGTTACCGTGGTCATCTACGGTGCATACGAAATTAAGAAGCCGGACGTTAAGAAGCTTAAACCAATGCGACATCCTGGTAACTGCGTTGGGAAGCTGGTTAGGGAGTTTTTCGAGGATTCCTCTCGGGGTGGTAAGCTTACGCCAAAAAGAAGAGAAGCCATCAGGAAATGGGAGCATTCTACTCGTAAAACTGGAGGAACCATCGAAAACATCAAGAAGTTGGAAACCACGTTAGGAAGGCGAATCCATGTGAAAGATATCACCGACGGCTTTATTTACCCAGGAACGCATAAATACGAAGGCAAAGGTGCTCCCATAGTCATTTACCAACACAACGCGCACGCGTGGAGGGAGTTGAGGTTCCCAAGAAAGAAGGAGACAAAGGTCTATAAGAATTCCCCATTGACAGAATTAGTTCATGAGAATTCTATTTGGTTAATGGATTCAGAAGGATGTCAATTCATGACGCAAGATGGTACTTTATACCGACCAGAAGTGGAACATCAACGCATTAAAAGCGCCTGCGAAACCCTTGGTGAGGACTTTTCAGACGAAGTGCTCAGCTCTCGCAGCTTGGACTTCTTAGCCGCGAAGAAAAGGAACGGCTGGAAACCTACCCCAAAAGAGTTCAAAGATATCTCCAAAGCTTGCGTAGAACACGGTCACGGCGGTCTTTGGAATATGGAGTACAACGAAGACGAGTACGTGTCGTTGGATATGAAACACTGTTACCCCGCCAGTTTCAAAGGCCTTGGGGATTGTAAGGAGTATTATGACCGTTACGGACATCCAGACTCCCAATTCTTTAGGGTGTCACTACCGGGTTACTACGACGCCCCAGCAACGGGGTTCATCAGACTGACCACCTGGGAGTTAGCAAAAGACTTACATCCCATAATTTACGCGTGGTATGGGAAGCACCTGCAGGAGAAAGAATGGATACCCATACCCCTACTGAAGTTCCTCGAAGAGCGCAAGCTTTTAAAATACGCAGCGCATGAAGCCATACTCTGCCATAGCGCCTTTACACAATGGCTTCCAGAGCACAACCCCACAGCGCGTGTGGTCATAGGTAAATTCACACAGGGCGCAAAAGAAGGCGAAAAACACATGCAGCGACGCTTAATAACAGACGCCGGTGAGCTAAGCTTCCTCATAAAACGTGCACATGACCAAGGAACAATGGTATCCGTAGAGAAATGGGACTACTTCATAGAAGGTCAAAAAGAACAGAAATGGAATGCGCTGTGTTATTACCAAGACCATCGACCACAGTATTACCATCTGCGTGCCAGCATGCTAGCATATGCGCACATCAATCTCTTAGCAATGCTGCTACGGTTTGACAAAGAGGACATCCCACGCGTAGCCACGGATTCCTTGTATGTAAAGCCAGAAGTGTTAGAGAAGATGAAGGAATTCTACACTGCCGATGAACTCGCAGAAAGTGGCCAATGGCGCGTCAAAGATGAGGAGATAAAAGCATGGAGAGGCCGTGTAGAATATCACGGAGAACATCTTTACGGTAGCGTGGAACCAACCGGGGAGCCTCTACCTTCAGTTGCCGACCCAATCTCTTACCAACGCTTCTCTTACCTTTACGGTACGGGAGGCAGCGGTAAGACGACGCGCGTACTGCAGTTATTCCCAAAAGTAAAGGTGCTAACGCCAACGCATCGTTTGGAAAGAGAAATCTGCGAAATGGGTTACGACGCGCAGACCTACCACAGCTTCTTCCGCTGGAATGGTCAAAAGTGGGTACCAGAAGCCATCCACGACATACCCCCGGTGATACTTTGGGATGAGATTTGCACCGTTCCTTTAGAAATCCTCAAAGAATTCGTAGAATTCCTCCGTGGAAAGTGTCAAGTAATATTCGCCGGAGATCCTTGCCAGCCTCCTCCAATAACCGGAGAGATGCCCCATAAATGGTTAAAAGAAATGGTAGACCACTCCGAAGAAATTAACACCGACTACCGCAGTAAGGATCAAATAAGAAACCTGAAAGCAGAACTTCGGGGCCTTAGTGACGCGGAACAAAACAAGATACTACGCAAGAGGGTACGAGCGAATTCCTACGAGGACTTCCTTCACACATGGCATCCAAAGGATTTGGTGCTAAGCAGCAAACGCGCATCACAGTCTCGCATACAGAAAGACTTGCTAAATATACACCGAGAGCGCTTCCCTACACATCCCGTACCTGTTTCTTACAAACCCCACGATACCCGAATGCAAAAAAGAGATGTCTGGGTACCTGGTACCGACATCCAACTACAAAATGCTGTAACACATGATAAAGCCTGGGTACCCATAGAAAAGGTGGAAAAAATTACCTCCCACCCAGATTGGCGCTTAGGTTACTGCATGACAGTCCACAGCGCGCAGGGGCTTACCATAAAAGAAACCTTATGGATCATAGACCAGCGGCTGTGTTGGAGCAACCTTATCTACACTGCCGTAAGCCGCGTAGAATATGCCAAGCAGTTAAAAAGAGCCTGGGGGCCACAAATGCGTTACGACCGCACCCCAGAAGACATAGCAAAGGAGAACATTGCTAAGAAACTCCTTCGCTACAAGCGGCACGACGAAGAAAAGAGCAAAGATCCCCGCTATGCGGGGATAAAGTTTGACCTATGCGTGGACGACGTCTATAAGAAAGGGGCACGGTGTGCCAAATGCAACATACCTCTACTATGGAGGTTTGACCCAAATGACGATCAGCAGTTCTCCGTGGATCGTATAAATAACAAACGCGGGCATTGCAGAGGCAACGTAAGACTGACATGCCTAGAGTGCAATCGGGCGCGTGGAGCAGCACTACTCTGAGTCTTTGGGAACTATGAGCAGCTCTTCCTTGACAAATCCACGACTTGGGCCATCTAGGTAATACAACACGGGTTGCCCTTCCTTGGTGACGGACTTCGAAATCTCATACGTTTCCAGGGACCAGTTAGGATCCGTGGCTCTCTTACTGCCACCTTCGAGTTCCCCCGGCTGATAGAGGTATCTGACCACTATGTCGCGGGGTAGCTTTTTTTCCTTCAGTCCGACCGCCCTCGAACTTCTGACATAGGACTTGTGTTCCACGTGTTTCTTTTTTATGGCATCCTTGGGTTTCATCCCCGTAGCCCTGGCCGCCTCGTTATTCAAAGCCGCGATGACCTGGGGGAGCCTCTGAGTCCATTCCCTGTTGCGTTTGGAGGGATCTTCCAGCTCTTTCCAATACTGGTACCCAAAGAGACGCTCGGCCAGGGTCTTATTGAATCTTTCGACGATGCTCTGACCCCTGTGGTGCTCAGCTTCGGCTCTCCTAATCTTAGTGTCGTAATCTTTCAGGGTCTTAGTAACCACGCCCATGAACTCTGTCCCCGCATCCACTTGCAGCAGCTTGGGCCATTTCAAAACGCGCTTATAAATCCTACTCAGGGCTTCTGCGACTTCCCCAGAATCCTTGCTGGTTATGGGTTCGGCGTCCTTGTATCTGCTTGCGATATCAACTACGGTCAAAGCGTATCTATAGGTCTTTCTTCTCACCTTGTCGTGCGGTAAGAAAAGCAAATCCGCCTGATGAACTTCGTTGGGGGCATTTACGGTGAAGCTGGGCCTGGGAATGTACTTGGGCACGGGAAGATAAACCTGCCAGAGGGTTTGTTTTCTTAGCCAGTTCTTAGCCGTTTCGTCTGATACCCTGGCCGCGGTCGCGAGTTTCTTGATGGCCGACGCTCCTTTCCAATAGCCTTCAGGCCCATAGTAAATCCTCTTGAGTTTGTCCTCTACGCGGCCCATTATATGAATAGAATCGCGCTTCGCTTGATTCAAGCGAAGGATAGGACAAGATTGATCTTACGTCCGTTAAAATCCACCGTCTTTCCGTCCACTTTGATGGTGATGTTTATACTTTCTACCAAATTAGACAAGTCATAGCTTAAAGAAATGGGAGTGTATTCTTCTGAGTCAAATGGATTACCTTTGGGCAGAAACTTGGACATAAGAGAAGACTTTTCTCCATTGTTGTAACTATGAACCAAGTCGCAATAGACTTGGTAAGAGGATGCGACTTTCCATTTCACAGGTATGGCTGTGTTGGTAATTTCCTTGCCTGAGACACCTAGTAAAGATCCTAATGCATCAGTTTTTCCTAGGGTTACCGAGAAATTGTTAGGAAGATTATGTTTGAAGGTCATTTCGTGCGGCAATCCCGTGGTGAGAGTATAACCGTGTTTTGCTAATTCCTTAGCAAGGGTGATTGGTGTGTAATGTCCATCGGGCAGCAATACGCCTTGATAATTGCCGCCGCCTTTATGCACGGTGACCATACCATTGACTAGATTATACCAAGAATTGTACAAAGAGCAACTAACCAGCCGAACCTTATGGGCTTTGATGGGGGGATTCAGATAAGTGGTAAAGTTATTTTTATCGCTTTCCAAAAAGACGATCATATATTTCAGGAAACACAGTTTCCTTCGTTAGAGCAGATACGCCAAAGCTACGCCTCCCGCCAGCCCTGCAACTCCCACGAATACCAACTCACTATCTTTTTGTTTCTTAGAAGGCTGATAGTAATTCTTAAACTGAGGCCTTTTTAACCCCGTTAATGCCGCGGGGTGTGCTTGCGCATAGAGCTTAAAGGCGTAGTCCGTGTTTTCGAAGTTCTTATCCGCCTGCATCTTGTCTTGGTAGTTCTTATCCAACCAATCCCTGTAAGCTTGTCTTTTTTCATTCCAAGCTGCCACGTCTCGCTGATATTTCTCCAGCGCTAAGTCGTGTCTCTTCCTTTCGGCGGCTAAATCTCCGCTTTTGTCGCCTCTGACTAATCTATCCAAATACTGACCACCATAATTAGCTCCAGTGAATGCTAAAGCTGCAATAACTCCACCTGCGACCACGCTAGCCATTTATACATTAGGAATGTACTTTTCCTTCTGTAGGTAATTCTTTGCCATGATAGCCCCGCCTACGGCAGCGGTCATTTTAGCAAAATTAGCGAAGCTCTTGCTTGGGTCTTCAGTAAAGTCTTCTTTGAGCACTTTCTTACCTACCCAACCAATACCCGCAACGATGGAAGTAATGATAGCTGCTTCTTCAACAGTTTTCAATAACGCGGTTGACATTATATTACAGAGCGAGAAGGTTATTACTCCATTTCAGGGATCTTACTTTTTCTAACAGCCGGCTCCACAGGTGCGTGCACGGGCGCGTGATATGTTGGTGGTTCTACCTTTTTCGTAGCCCGCCATTGTAAGTAGAGGCTGCCTGCTGCTATAGCAACTCCTAACGCGCCAATGACGTACCCAGGATTAATGAAGGATTCCTCTTCTTTTTCCTCCACCTTTTCTTCTTTTTTGGCTTTGTTCTTTTTATTCATCTCCGCGAGCTTCTTCCCCGCGGCAACTCTGCCTGGAGATTTAGCCTTGGTAATCTTTTGCTCCTCTTGGGGCTGCTCTACCTTCGACTCTGGTTCACTCATTTATATCTAAGGACTTGAAGGACTTGATAAGTACTTGAGAATGATTTAAGTAAGTACTTAAGGACGACTTGACTAAGTACTTGAGGCGACTTGATCAGGTACCTCAGCAAGTGCTGCCTGGAAGACCTTTTCGACTTCTCTGTCCTTTTTGAAGTCCTTCCAAGACATCGTAAGTTCCTTCAAGTCAACGTGCTGAGCTACGTGAAGTGCCGCAGAGGCGACTGCCATTAACTTACCGCACTTCAAAGACAACCACCCGCAGGTTATCTTAAGTTCTTGGGCGATGACATAGTCATCACTAATGTCCTTCCGTAGTTGCTCCACGTCGTCTATGGGCAGCGCAAGTCCGAGAAGCTTGGTGGCCAGCTTAATGGCTGAGTCTGCTACGGCGTCCGTGGTCTTACTTGCAAGGGCGGCCTCGTACCTCTTATGGAACTTCTTAACCTCCTCTTCTGACAACTTATTAACCTGCTCATGGGTAAGTTCCTTGCCTATCATTTCTTTGCACTTCCCAGATGACACAAGGATGTTAAGTTGTTCCTTGAGGTTGCTTTCATCTAGCTGCGTGGGGACTTCATCTAAGAGCTGCTCAATGTCCATATATGTTAATGGAATACGGAAACCTCAAAGAGAAGATCATCTTGGAATGTTGGTGCGTTTTTAGGTGCCGCATGTATTCGTGTAACTGTTCCTTGGATATCTCACCGCCGTAGTCGCTTAAGATGGTTTCCAGGTCAGACTTGCTCGGAGTATAAAATACGACAAGTGAACCTATGTTTTCCCTGAAGGGCTTAGAGACGCTGGTAAGCTGCTGCGAGAGCAACCAAACGCTGATATTGTCGTGTCTACCGCTGAAGGCGAGTTTAACGAGCTCGGAAGTGCGTCTTTTTACGTCGTCCCCACAGGCAATGTCATCCAGTATAAGGAGGGTTTGCGTGTCCTTGGGGAATTGTTTGTGCCAAAACTTAAGATGGCCGGATAACTCGTTAGGATCTAAGATATCTACAAAGAAGTCGTCATCTTTCACTCCTATGCCCGTCCAGGTGCGGTTATTCACGTAGGTGGGGCATAATAGCACGACGTAGTCGAAACGGTATCTAAAGGGTCCTAATAGCTGCTCCACTACGAATTGGGTCTTTCCGCAGCCGGTGGGTCCTACTATCAGGGCATTGCAGGGAATATGGTTCGGATCCATTATATATACGATGGACCCAGTGGACGCAGTAAGAAGGATTGCCGGCGACGCAAAGGATAAAAGAGACACCATAGAAATGCAAAGGGAGGAGATCGATCGGTTAAAAGAGCGCGTGCAGGAATTGTACGATAAAATGTGCGGCCTGAAGCGCGCGGAAAGGTTTGGTGCGCTTTTGACGATGGCCGGTTGGGCTAAGGAGTCCGTTAAGGACTTCATGCGATATCCCCCGTAGAATGTTAACAATAAGGTTAAATCTTTGTTAAGGATACCTGGAAACTATTTCAAAGAGTGTCTCAGAATGTTGACAATAAGGTTAAATCTTTGTTAAGGATGCCTGGAAACTATTCCAAAGAGTGTCTTAGCTTTACTATTTTGAATCCTGCAAGCGCCCTTTAAAGGGGGTCCTTATTTTTATTTATTATTATTAAATATCCTTAATTATTCTTAATAATAATAAATAAAAATAAGAATGGGATTTGAGACTCTTTGCGCAAACCCTACTTTACTATTTTAAGCCGCCTACTAACCATTACGGGCTTTCCAGGCATCCTTAACAAAGATTTAACCTTATTGTCAACATTCTGAGACACTTTTGAAATAGTTTCTGGCTGTTAAGGACTTCATGCGGTATCCCTTATAGTGGTTATTAAATCCTTATTATATATGGAGTGCGTGCACTGCAACAAGGAGTTCAGCTCGAAGCAAATGTTAAAATACCACGTTGAAAAAAAGGTGTGCGCTAAGAAGGCACGCGAAAGGCGTTGTAAGGAGTGTAATCGACTCTTTAGCAGCGCGCAAATGTTGGATTACCACGTGGATAACCGCGTTTGCCTAAAGAACGTATGTGAGCGCTGCGAGGAGGACAAGAACGACGAATGGCATCGACATCGGTGCCGCGGCAATTACGACCTGCTGAGCGTGGCTTGCGAGGAGCACGGCGACGTTGCTGCACGATGTTGCCCAAAGGAAACCCAAAGGAAGTTAACGCGCCGGAAGAAGGAAATTGACCAGCGCTTTGCGGAGTTTGACTGCGTCGAAGGCGTAAGGTGGGAAGATAGGGAATATTGGGAGGCAACCTGCGAGCGTTGCGGCTGTCAAAGAAGTGACCAGCATATTTGGCAGTGCCTCTACGACGGTCAAGGCGGCTTTAAGGAGTACTTAGATCGCTTTGAGGCCTGGCATGCCGGCAATGAGGCGGCAAGGAAAGCCCGTAGAAGTTAGAAAGGACCTAAGATAGTAAAGTAGGGTTTGCGCAAAGAGTCTCAAATCCCATTCTTATTTTTATTTATTATTATTAAGAATATTCGATAATAATGAATTAAGGATATTTAATAATAATAAATAAAAATAAAGACCCCTTTTAAGGGCGCTTGCATAATCTAATAATAATAAATAAAAATAAGGACCCCTTTTAAAGGTATATGCTAGCCTACGCAGCCGCCTTTCTGGGAGGCATTCTAATTACCCTTTCAATATATGGACTGTATTACTTGCGAACTACCTGCCGACTGCATTACCCCTCGTAAGCCGCGTAAAAAACACACCTGCCTTCATTGTGACAGGGTATTCTCCGAAGGATCCTTTGTGGGGCATTGGTGCTCCGCGGATCCTAAAGCGCAGCGGACTTTAGCAGACGCGCTTAACTACAAAGAGGAGATGGAGTGACTGTTCTTTCAATGTCAAACTTCCATCGGCCATTTACCTTACCATAGCTGCGTAAGTGGGTGAATTCCTCGCCCTGAATTACGTACCGCACGCAATCCGGCGCCCAAAGGGAATATTCCTTGCCTTCTAAGTCTTTGAGGACTAACCGTAAACGGTCGATGTCTTCGAAGACGACGTAATTTTTTATTTCGTATGCTTTACCGTGGACAAGATCACGCCAGTGAGTCAAGCTGAGCTTCATTATACCTATGGAATATCTTTAGGTGCGTTTTCAAAGTGGCGTAGGACTTAAACCGCTTTACACAGCCCTTACAGGGAATACGAATGCCATCCGCGTAATCCATCAGGGCACGGCAGATAATGTCGTAATCGTTGCTAACCATCGTTAGGTAACCATTTACGTCAAGCTGTGAGATTTTCTTAGATTGCTTCGCGGATAAGACGCCGTTTCCTTTTGGGGTTTTCAACTCAATACACAACCCGCGGTATTTCTTATGCGCATTTAGGATCAAAAGGTCGGGTTGACCGGCTTGGTAGCCTTTTCGCCAGCAGGTTATTCGCTTGCTGTCTGAATCTTGAAGTTCGCCAAGACCCGGCGCTATGATGAAATCGGGGTAAAACCTACGTGTGTAGTCGACGACCTTCGCGTGTAGGTCGGCTTCATTTTCGATCTTGAATACTAACTTGTTTGGGCCGCCAAACCGCCTTTCTATTGCATATTTACCCGTTTTCCTTAGCGCGGGTAGGACTTCCTCAAAGACCCAATCACGAAACTCCACAGCTTTGGGTAGTTTGGAGCTAAATATCAGTTCGTACAAACCAGGTTCGGATATAAACACGGCATTTGGTTGCGTAGTAAAGGAGCGGTGATTCGCAGCCCCTTGTAGATCAACCCATTTTTTCTGGTATTTCTCAGATACGTGTGCTCTAATTGCATCTCTAGGGCGCTCATAGCCCAACGCCAAAGCCACCTCCTTTGCTTTGAAGTACAAAGTTTCGCCTTGCACTATGCATTGCAGTTTGGTTTCGTTGTTTTCGAATACGCGAAGCATTATATACCAACGATATTTTTTTATCAAAAGGATGAGCGAGTGGATCAATAGGCAACGCTCTTTAGCTGATTCATTTCTACGCTCAGTTGCGCGTCAGACACGACGAAGACGTAGCAGTTTATTTTGTCGCCGTCACTCGCACCGGCGTTCTTGGTGCGCTTGATCTCCAATGTTATGCCGTCCTGCGTATTTACCAACCGCAAACCCTGGCCATGTAGGTCTTCGTCGTTAATGGTGCGCATATCGATCCACAGCGCATACTTATCATTAAAGAATTCTGCGGGGGATATCTGATCACCAAACTTGCGCATTGCCTCCCTGTACACGTCTGCGGGCTTTATTCCCTGGGAGTAGACCTTGTTTGGAACGCCGTTGATATTCACGCCAACGTTGGTAATGTTGGGGTTGTGAAAGGCTTCGGAGTTGCGCTTGCCGGCTTCGTAGGGTTTGGCAAACACCAGCATTAGCCCCGTGAGACTTCTTCGGGGGAGGTTAATGCTTTGGTTGATAACCTCATCCGTCTTATCCAAGAAGCTAAACGTTTTATACATTACTACGTGGTCGTATAAGAATGCCTTCCCGGAGCTGTATTCCATGCCAGCGCTACGGGCCAGCTCTTCGCTGTACACCGTTTCGTACTGTAGCTCTAAGTTGGTGATAGAATAGGGATCCACGGCTCCGCTAATTGCGCTGTCCATTCCTCCTATGACGTTCGTAGTGTCCGCCAAGGTTACTTCAAACTGTAACTCGGATAACTGCCTGGGGTAGTACACACCATGACTCGTAATTACTTCGAAATCCAAAGGGATAACGTACTTGCTACCATAGGCGGTCTTTACCCTTGTTGCGTCTGCTACTGCGGTTGCTCCACTGGAGTCCGTAGGCGCGGGGTTAGTATCGCTGCGAAGCTTACGAAGAATAACGCTTCCAATTCCCTGCTCTATCTTTTGTGCACGGTCAAAGGCTGTTAGCCACAGATCCTTATACGTGGTGTACAGGTCGTACCTATTCAAATCCAAGAGGGATTCCCCTGCGAACTTGATTCTCATCTTAGAAACGAGGTTCCTACCCACGTTATTGACGGTATAGCGCTTGTCCTTGGTGGTTGGTTGTATTGCTAGGTCAAACCTTAAAGCCAAGGTACCAGGAACCAATACTAGGTTATCCGTTAGGCGGGGCACGCCTACGTACAGGGTTTCCCCTGGCTTTGCGCTGCTGGGGGTAAAGGTGACCCGGTGAAAGGTGCGTTCTGCTTTCAGTCCGCCAACCTGCTTAGGTAATACGTTGGGACTTAACTTTGAGCTTATCATATATAATGGAAGTAGAAGGAACAGACCCCGACTTCGATCCCACCACTGAGGAAGGTCAGGCTGACATTAACGACGGTGATGAAGAACCGCTGCTTCCCACCCAACAAGTCGACGATTCCCTAAGGGATAGGATTGCAAAGGCCCTAAGACATCCCAAAGCACGCGAGTACACGTTTCCGCGTGAGCACATAGAGCTTCAAAACATGGGCGAGCCGGAAGCAGCCGCGCGGGAAACCGTAGAGTGGGCAGCGCGGGAGCTAGAGCTGCGCTACGACAACTTTGATGCTGACGACGTAAAGCTCACGGAAAAGGGAAACAAAGTCCTCATAAGCGTCCAAGACTTAAGATTTCCCGACAAAGACCGCTGGACAAAACCGCAAAACCTCTTTGATGAGGAGGGCAACGTTAGGGGTGACGTCTTGAGATTAAGAGGCTTTCAGCGTGCTACTAGAAGCCTGTTAGAAAGGCTGCACAACTTAACCGAAAGGACCAACGCGGAAAAACGTGCCGCGGATCTGCAAAGGGAGTTAAGAGAAAAAGATGTAGAATATGCAAAGCAAGGTCAGCTACTTGCCGATGCTGAAAAGAAGTCCGCCCATCAAGATGAAAGAATAAAAGAAATAGGAAATCAGGTGGATCAGGCCCTGCGCGAATTAGACAAAGCACGGGAGGACTTAGGAGAAGCCCAAAGCTCTGGCACCTCAGTGGAAGCACTGCGGGAAACGTTGGAAGAAAGGGAGGAAGAATACATGAAGCAAAACCAACGGCTTGTCGACGCACATAGGAGGGAAGTCGAATTTAAAAATCAAGAAATAAGGGAGCTGGTAGACCAAAGAACCCAAATTCGACGTGAAAGAAATCAAACTCAAAGGGCTCTTAACCTCGCCCTGCAAGAGTTAGACTTAATTAAAGACGATACCGATAACCTGCAAACCACCATAGCCGGCTCTTTAGTGGAACGGCGACGGTTGATGGCTGAAATCAATGCTAAGGAGGAACAAATCCGGCAAAGAGATCAGGCCATCGAAGACCTGGAGGGGCAAATAGAGCGGCAGCAAGAAGTAATCGAGGACCAAACTCATACCGAGGAAGAAAGGGAAGCAGCTCAAAAGGAAGTAGATACGCTCGAAATACGCCTTGCGGAATTGCGGGCTCAAAAGGAAAAGCTGGAAAAAGAGCTGGGGCTTACCACCAAGGAAAAGGTAAAAAGAGCTCTGGTGAAGTATGGTATTCCGCTGGCGTTTGCGGTTGCTATTAGTACCGTAGTAGGAGTCATCCTATCCACGCTTAAGGCTACGGGCGCGGGCGTAAGCAAGTTAGGTAAGGGACTAACGGACTTGGGAAAAAAGATGGCAGCCGGTCTTCCTGGGCTGCTGGGTAGCGTCCTTAGCCTGGTACTTAGGACCGGCGGAGAACTGTTGAAGTTCGTGGGGAATAACATTTGGATCTTGGTCGTCGCTATTGGAGTGGTACTCCTGAAGAAGATGAAGGGTTAATCTTATCCTTGTATGTTATGTCGGGCTTATCGTCGTCGGGTGTCCGAGGCGTCCTCGACTGGGGATAAGTAAAGATAGTATTCGCGCCGCCTTGATAATGCGGAACTAGTGGTATGGCGGTCATGGTAGAAATGGTCTTATGATGCCAAGCTCTATTAGGTTTGTTAATCGCACTATTTACGTAAGCTACGTAACTACCGCGCGAACCATCTGGGTGAATTTGTAACTTAACGTAATTACAATTAACCACCATTTGAAACGTAGCCACGTAAAACGCCTCGGAACTAAATGGATATGGCTGCGTCGAGAAATGAGTAGGCTCTCGATTATTGGTTGACGTTCTAAAGGGTGTTAAAGGCTCGTCATTTTCATCAACTAGCCTAAATCCCATGATACTACCATACGCCTGGGTAATGTCAATGCTACAAATGATCAATGCAAGGCCTCCAACTTCAACCCACATCCCAATATCGCGCCAACCGCGACCGGTGTAAGTTTCATCCCTTAAGTGATAAACGTAATGGGTTTCCTTCCAATGTGGATTCATATATTTAAAGGCTAAGCACCGTAAGAGTGCTGATGGTTAAATGGTTATAAGCCGTGTCCCTTTGATTTTCTATGCTATTCACACAAACGCTCCCCGTATCGTCTACGCGCATTTGCAGCTTTACCTTCCCATGGCAGTTGGCAACCATATGAAGAGTCCAAGTTGTAAGATTCTCAGCGCTATTCGTTGGCGGCTCTACGGAGAAATGCGCAGGCTCCCTGTTGTTTGTCTTCGCGCGCATAGGCTGCAGTACGCCATTCTCATCCAGGAACCTAAAGCCGACGTTGGCATGGCTGCTCGTACCAATGCAAATACTACAAAGGATCAATTTCTTTCCTGAGTAATTCAAATTCACGGACATGCCCGTGACATCAACCCAAGATGCCTGGGTGTATTTTTTCTCGCCTGTGTAAGTCGTATAAACACAATCTACTCCAGCTACGTAGGGGTTGTTCATCGCCATATATAATAGCTCAGACCAATGCTTGCGACTGTTAAGCCGGCTTTTAGTAAGTTATGGTCATATTCCTCTTCTTTTTTAGGCGCTCGGTATACTTCTTTTGTTAGCTGCACTTTCTTAGGTGGTTGCGTATGGTGCACTTTTTTAGGCTGTTCAACAAAGTGCCTTCTAATAGTGTCAGAGTTCACGTCGTTCACCCCAAACTTCATGTCCGTAGTAGCTCGCTGCAGTTTATTGTTGTATCCTACTACAGAGCCAGTATTTATAGATAAATTACTAGGCATTAACCAACAACCCGGGGCTACTGCATAGTCCAACCTCGCCTTAGAATTTTGTATAGCTAGTTGGTAACGCTGTACGCCCTTGCTAATGTCGCCCTCCAAGATCGAACTTTCGAATAAGACCAAGGCTTCGGCTCGCGTCTCTTCTGCGGCGCCAGTATTTCCAATTATGCTAGATCGGGTGTTTACTTGGGCTCCAAGGATAGAATAAACGTAAGCTTCTATGCTGCGGTTCAAACGGGCAAGGCCGGCTTTGGTTAGTCCTTTGCCTTCTGGGGGCATGAAATTAAGATATTGCTTCGTTTGCTCGTCGTTGGTAATCTTGATAATCAGCGGGTTAGCCCCTGCATACTTACCACCCTCGTCTTTGAACAGAGGTCCATCGCGGACTTCCTTAGTGGTTTTGGCATTTGGTTCGAAGAAGGTGCTACTGTCGTGAGTTTCCTTATGATATCCCGTGTTCCATCGTAGATTCAATGCATGAACTTCCTTATCACTTAACACATGTCCACCAATCCCCCAATGAGCCCAAATATGTCCCAAACCATTGTTAGCACCCGCGGTACATCGGAAATCCTTCCCTTCAGCACCAAACTCCTTACAAAGTCTATCATAAGCCGGCACGCTGTATTTGTTATCTCTTGGATAAAACGTGGCATCTCCCGGCAGCGCAATAACACCCATCTCATGCAGTATTCTTCTAACCGTGAAGTGGAAGTGAAACATGAATATTGAATTCTTCATCAAGTTTGCGCTTACCCCACAACCGCTGGTGGCGCACCAAACCGCAAAGTTCAACTGCTGCGGCCAATAACGCATGTTAGGACCACTTAACCATTCGTGGGCTTCCTTAGCGGTGGTATGAACAATGGGCACGTTTTTGAAGATATCTCGCACCTTTAACGGAAAGGAATGATTGTTAGAGATCCGCATGTTCAACGTTAGGTCCAAGCTTGGGTGCTTATCAAATGAAACCGCGGGTATCGGATAAGTACTGGTACCAAGCAATAATTCCTTTGACCAACCGGGTGAAACATGCGTTGGCGTTGGCTTATGCATTGGCGAATGCTTCAGTTGATCGTCTATTTGATTAACCAGCGTAGGTTTCAAGTCCGCATTGCTGTACATCCTAGAGCCGTTATAGTAAATCCCATCGGGCCTTCTTTCGAACTTACTGGGGTCTGCATGCGGAAACATCTTCCTAAATGCTCTCCAATTCCAGTAATCTCGATTATCGTGATGTGGCTGCTCTTGAATATCATTACCAAACGCGTCGTACATAGTATATATAATGGATGTTATACCATCAGCACCTCCACTTTATCCTGAACTTCCTAAGGAACCTAACGAAATGAATGCCGAAAACTTCAGGCTCAATAAAGCAAACTTAATCCTGGCTTACTTGGAAGGGCAGGCAAAACACTACGAAGAGGTTAGAAAAAAGTATGCTAGAGCCCGGAGCATACTACATAAAATCGCGATAACTTCAGGATCCATGTCCGTGGCGTTAACAGGCACCGGCGTTGCTACCTCACTCACCGGACCTGGAATAGTCGTTGGCATTCCTTTGGCCAGCGTTGGAGCCGTCTGCGGCATTGTTTCCGCTGTTACGACAGGCATTATAAAGCAATTGTCCGGTAAGATATCCAAGCACGACACTCACATAGCCCTAGCAAGAGCAAAGGCTAACACCATCGCCGACTTGGTGTCTCATGCTTTGCGGGACCGCCGCATAGACGACACGGAGTTCTCTTTGATCCTCGCGGAGGAAAAGAAATACGGCGAATTAAAGTCGGGTAATAAAAAAACCATCGTGAAAGATCTTTCCGAGGAATCTCGCAAAAAGATCTACCAGGAGGCAAAAGAAGAGCTTCAAAGAAAGCTTGCTCAGTAAACATCTGCTTCGAAAAGAGCGTGACAGGATTCTATTTACATATCGAACGTCAGTCTAGAAATTACGCGTAATATAAATTCAGTGAATTATTACGCGTAATATAAATTCAGTGAATTATTACGCGTAATATGAATTATTTGGCGAATTATTACGCGTAATATGAATTATTTGGCGAATTATTACGCGTAATATGAATTATTTGGCGAATTATTACGCGTAATATGTTATTGTCGCCTCGGAATCCATCCTAACAGGGGGTGGTTGGGGTCAATTTTGTAAAATATTTCGTAAATTACGTCAGGATAATAAGGAATATCCTTATCCAGCCGACAAAACATCCACTCGGCTTTTGTCATATCAGAAACCTCAGGAATAGACTTACCGGTAATTTCAGACAAAATGTAAGAGATGTCTTCGTAATATTTCCCTAGTCTTAATTTTTTCAGCGTTTTCCGTAGGCTTTGTGGCGTTGGTTCTTCTAAATGGTCTATGATTTTCTTCTTTACTTCGTTGTTTAAATATACCGGTCGATAACCTTGGATATGACTCATCCAGTCTCTGAAGTATTTTATTCTCTTATATGGCGTTTTCTTACGGCCTCCATTGGCGTAATACTGCTCTCTGGTAGCATTTGGTACGGCATTACGAATATTCTTACCACATTCGTAACACTGCGCTGACGTGTCGTCTTCTATTTGCATTTTCTTACCACAACACCAAAAGGGTTCTGGCTTAGGTACGATAACTTTAGGTCTTAGACAAATTATGCAAAAGTCGTTAACGAACTTCTTACATTCGTGCATCGTATATTTATAAGATATTTTAACCTCCGTTTGCGATAAATCTGCTGTACCCGTCTTCGTAAATCCGCGAGTTAAACCCGTATATCTTTGGCATCGATCGCGAGTCCCCCTACCTGCTGCTCAGCCGCACCAAACCAACCGAACAACCAACCTATCAACCAATTAACCGACCAAATGACCGACCAACCCAACCAGCCGCACCAAACCAACCTATCAACCAGCCAGCTATCAAACCAATCAACCGACCAAATGACCGACCAACCCAACCAGTCGCACCAAACCAACCGAGTGACCTTGTATGTACCTAATTTTTCCTGACTTGTAGACAAGCTTGATGGCAGCAACCAATTTTGATTCACCCATGTTAACGAAGTGTCCATAACGATTATTACGGCCCTCGAAACACACCGGCATCAGGGACATCTTGGTCCAATCTCCAACTCTACCTCCGGCAGCTAAAACAAAACAACGTTGTTAATTATCAGATATTTCGTAGTAAAGTAGCTCTTCTCTAGCAGCTAAAAAAATACCCGACCCCGTGGTTAATTATTAGAGATTTCGTAGGAAAGTATAGCTCTTGTCTAGCAGAAAACACAACCGACACTGTGGTCAATCAGAGATCTCGTAGGAAAGTAGCTCTTCTAACGACACAACCAAATTTAGAAAATTTGTATTTCAGTGAAGTCGATTTAAAAGATAACAAAACTAAAATGTAAAATATGAAAAATTTAAACCAATTATTCTTGTGAATATTATCTTTTTCGATACAAGTGGGATATTATATCTTTATCAGAAAAGAATGACTTACCATTATTAGCGTTCAGACTTGGAACAAAAAATAGCAGAACACCCAACAGATAGATCCAAGACGTGTTCATTTTGAGCGAAGTCACTTTTAGCGTCGTCTCTGGCTGCGTATTTTAGTTGAATGTTCCTTAGCTAATATCTAGATGGGCAATACATTTGATAATCGGTATATTCAGGGGGGTGTCGGCCGGTAGAACAAGATGTTGTGTGCAGGGATAGGTTTAGGGGAGTGTCATTTCTGGAACAAATCTTCGCCTGTCCCAGCCAATAATCAATTGCCTGAACCAAAATTTAACATTGAACATTGGTAGGCAGTAGAAAAAGGAAAAAAGCAAAAAAACAAAAAACAAAAAAAAAACAAAAAAAAAAAAAACCAATAGCAACAACAACAAAAAAGAAAAAATACTAGTTTCTATTTCTGTTTCTCTTTGTCAGCAATCTCTTTTTCGTGCGTTTTAAAACATCAATTTTTTCTGAACATCCTTTCTGTCATATTTTATATTCTTTATTCTCCAATTTTGCTGCAATACGTTTTGGTGCTCTACAGCTTTATCGCTCGCTTTCTATTCCTACTACTTACCGCTCTCGGCAGGAAAAAAACTGCATCGCCTCCCAGAAACATCGAATCAGCTACAATATTTAGTTTGTTTTGAACAATATTTAATAAAGTATGTAGATGAAGCAAACAAACCGCACATTAATTAACGGACAATTTGGAAAAAGTTAATTCACACTAGTCGAAAATGATACTAAGACTAATTACTATTTGCATTGTATTATTCATTATGATTAATATTGACACAGATAAATGATAATGATAATTGTTTTTGTCACCTTAGAGGGTTTTAATACGTTATGAATTTAATTTCGTCACTTAAGTATAGTTAACTAGTTGAGCACCTAGTTTCTGCATTTGTTTGCGTTTTTAAGTGTTTTTATTTCCTATGGAAACTGCAGGCATTTGCAGATCAATTGTCTGCCACAGAGAAGTCATCAGGAATAAAAGAAGGGAGGAAAGAACGGAGAAGAACGAACGAACGAACGAACGAACGAACGAATGAACGAACGAACGAACGAACGAACGAACGAACGAACGAACGAACGAACGAACGAACGAACGAACGAACGAACGAACGAACGAACGAACGAACGAACGAACGAACGAACGAACGAACGAAAGAGGGGGAGAAAGAGAAAATAATATAGTCGCGAACCATTTTCAATTGTACAGTTTAGGAAACAAATTCTTTTTTTTTTTTTACCACAATATTTTCAATATCTTCTGGCATTCCCTTTCCACTTTCTCGACTGGCATTTTCATCTACCTTCCGTGCCTCACTGTTTGTTTTTCTCTCAGTCATATCAACACTATTTCAATAGAAGACGGTCTCTTTTATATCTGGTTGCCCTGAGAGACGGGAAAGAAATGTAGAATAATCCTTCACTTTGACTAGGGTTTCTCCACCTTGATGTTGATTGGACGATAAATCACGTGAAAGCGCAAGGCATGAACTTCGATATGGCTTCTCTTGCTTCTCTCGCCCAATTTCAACACCGTTCATGAACCATATCTTTTTAAAGAATGATTATATTCTATTCGCTTTAACAATAACTAGGTTTAATTTACTTTTAATTGATATTATTGCTTTTCATGTTTGGTAAATATTCTGCGTTGTTGTTTGCGAATTTCTGACGGATAAATTATATTTTTAATTCTGAACATTGTTTTTGTGAGTTATTAGATAAATACTTTGATTATTGAAAACAAATTACTAGCAATTATGAAATATTCACTGAGTTGCGATGGTATAAAAGAATCCTTGTCAGGTCTTTGGAATTGAAGCATCATACTTCTGACACCATTATGTTTGTCATTCTTGCTTTGGCTGGTCTCGTTTGTGCCACTTCGGCCTATAACGAAATTGGTAAGTTTCATCGAATTCCGTTTTTACGGATCCAGTGGAATTGATGTTTATTCCTTTTTTGTTTTTACAGTTTATGAACATGTGTTTCTGTTTTCTTGTTTCTTATTTCCTCTTTGCTTCTTGCATTCGTTTCATCCTTCTTTTCTTCCTAGCCTTCCTTACGAAAGGTTATAATGGCGTGGTGGTAAAACAATCGGCTTTCACCTCTGAAGTCCGGGATTGGAATCCCAGGCACCCTATGTGAGCTGAGTTGGTTAGTTCTCTTTCTGAAGGGTTTTTCCGGTCCTCCGGTTTTTCCTCCCTCCTCTCAAATCAACCCTAACTAATTCAATCTAGTTAGATCTGTGCTCCTGCCAGATTACCAGATACTGTATAGCGGCTACCAGAGGCGCCTGCACTACATGCTTTCAGTTCGACCCCGTTGAGTTTTTGTTTTTCCTTCCATCTTTCCTTCCTTCCTTTCTTCTTCCCATATTTATCTATATTTACCCGTCCTTCTATTCTTCCTTCCTACCTTCTTTCCTCCATTTTATCCTTCCTTCTATCATTGCTTAAAATTCCTTCACTCCTTTCCCCTCGTTTTCTGTGCTATAATTTATGCTCATTCTTATGTCGAATAACACCAATATCTTGGTTTAAAAAAAAAAGTATTTTCTTCACCTTATTTCTGGTCATTCTTTCCACAGCTAATGGAGTACCCACTCAGTCAGGGATAACAGAATGGAAACAACTCAACGTACACGAAGTGTGCTTCGAAGCAAGACACGATCGTTACGGTTCCCTCTTTAACTACATCCACGCTGGCCTGGTTGGTGCTATCAAGCTGGAGTACATCTCAGGACATGTGCGATGTGTGTCTAACATTGCCTATAACAGTCGATGGGGCTGTGGTCACTACAGCTCATTCGTAAAATCTCCTCTGAATGTCGTCATAACAGATAGAAACAACCACGTCATTTTCCCCAAGAAAGATTATATCACGTAAGCATATAGGGGGACTGGGAACAGGAAACAAAGCCTGGTAAAGGGCGAGGATGCTTGTCGAAACTTGAAACTGCCCACCTAGACAAGACGTCGCTACCTTTTAGGGGCCAATTTCAACAATATCAAAGGAACATCTATCCCCGCCCATCGTTGTATATATGGGAGCCCCCGGGTTCTTACTTCATATTCTCTTGCCCGGGTATAATTGCCCTATTTCACTATGACGTCACTGCTTGTTTATGTGGGGGATAGAATCGCCAAATCCAATAGAAAATTCAACAAAATTTGCTCCTAGCGAAACAGTTTAATCTAAAATGGCCTGGTTTTCAGATATAATGTGTTAATATGTACTAAAAATTATTCTGAGCATTTGCTGGCTATTCTACTTCTCTTCGTGGATTGATACGGGTTTTAGAACAATTTTCGTTGAATTTGCGTTGATTTGACCCCCTCCGACGGCCATGATCCTTTGCGTTTAAACAATAGATTGTTTTGATGTGACGTCATAGTGAAATAGGGCTATTGCAATATCTAATCACAGTTCTTTGAATGCCACTTTGCTTTACTTAGATTGCTTTCTTCGTTTAAGGGCTCAGATTGATAACCATTACATCTAGTATCTGAAGGAGCTATCCTGGATAAATAAAAGTGTTATGATCTTTTCTACTTAAGTGATCTTATTTTGAAATTATAACTTACTTAAATGATTTGAATATAACTTACATTGCCTTTCTTTTAATTTTAGTAATGCTGGTCTCTGGTACTGGCATCCATTTGTAAGCGACTCCAACACCAAAGATCTCGTCTTCTCTGACTTTGCCCAACCATTCTACCTTCCTCAATACGAACAGATCAGAATTTGGTACGGTGAAGACCTCAAGAATTGGTCTGAACACGATAATCAGGGAAGAGTGTGCGTCAATGTTTACGCAAAATTCATCAAATAAACGCTGGTTGGACTTTGTAATCATGGTGTAGATCATAACCCTAATTTTTTGGTTAATTGTAATCGTCGTGGCGATAGAATTGTGATTCAAATAAACCAAGCGTTTTACACAAGATTGAATGGTTGATTTTTAAAGTTTTGAAAAACTTCGGCCACGGTTCTTCGGTTTTTAATACAATATTATATTTAAAATGAACAACATTTCAAGTCATTTTCGTTGTGCGTTTGTTAAGCTGAAACTTTGATTTTCACAAACAAATAGTAATTAATTGTGCACGTATCAGTGTTGTTTTCTTGAACTTGGCGCAATTTGTTTAATTTATGAAAGTCAGGACAAGGAAATGCTCTCCATTTCTTTCTCTCGCTCTCCCTCTGTCTACACCTCTCTCTCTCACCCTTCTCTCTCCCCCTCTGTATTTCCCTCTCGCTCTCCCTCCCCCACTCTCCCTCTCACCCTTCTCTCTCTCTCTCTCTCTGCCTTTCCTCTTGCATGTCCTTTGCTAACCTTCAACATTAGCCATTAAATAGTTTCCACACGAGTCAAACAACTGACACCAATCTGGTAGATGGTTTTGGTAACTATTTTATTACTAAGATTAAAAATCATTACATAGACAAGAGTAAGGATCTTCCACGGACTCTCACAGTGTGTGCAACCTTGTGACTCAAAATTCCTTGAGATATGAATAACAATGAAACAACTGCCACGGTTGATCTAACAAACGAAGCTAATGAGGAAAGCTTTGTTATTGTCAACCAAGATGGTGGTTATGAAATACATACACATGCTCTATGCTCGATCGGAAGCGTTGAATTATACTTCTGAAATCAGATCTTTTGGCTCCTCTCACGTCCAGTTTGAAAACGAGGCCTGCACTCCCAACTCGTTCCCAGGGTCTTTTCCAATTTTTTGAAAGAAAAAGATCCTGGGAACGAGATTTAAACTTTTTTTCTTTCTATAGAGTTGATAGACGTATCGATAGTTAAAGATTGGATAAACAAGAGGTTTAAAGAAACCGAGCAAAAACATTGACACATACTCTGCCCTGGTTGTCGGTCTCGGACCAGTTTTTGAGGTCCTCACCGTACCAGATTCTTAGCTGCTGATGTCCCTGGATATAAAATGGCTGACTGAAGTCCGTGAATACCAGCTCATTGCTGTGTTTATCGTCCACCATAGGCAAGTAGTACCATAAGCCAGCCGTGTGTTTGATGTACTGGGGTTGAGGGTAGAGGATGTTGTTGTGATTGTCGGTGATGATGACATTCAAGGGATATTTCATGAAGGTTGAGTAGTGGTAACAACCCCATCGACTGTCATACGCCGGGTTTGCAACGCACCTAGAAAATATGTTCAAATTAATCACAATAATCGCAATGATTATCTAACAATATTCCAACTGCGAATACTACTCGGTCATGAGAATTCTGAATATTCATAAAGTCACTCCTAAACATTATTCCAGCTTGTTAAGTTGATAATGATGTCAAAGACATCGAAACGTCAGGGTTTTTTTCATCGCTAGTTTTTACTGTTAAACGTCTACAGAGCCCACGTGCAAAATCCTTTGAGGGGGTTATATTTTCGTGTGCGAAACTTTAATGGCAAAGGAATATAAACAAAGGGGGAGACAACAATTTTGCTGCTTTCAGGAAAGGGGAAGGGCTCTTAAAAATATGTAGATCAAAATCGTAATACATTTTTTGTGTGTTATGACCAAAAGTTCGAACTTCTTTCATAGTGTTTTCTAAATTCCCAGCAAAGATGAATATATATATAAATATATATGTCCATAAAAGAATCATATAGACCATCATTTTAAAGTAATACAAAGAAATTGAAGGCTAAAATAGTTTTTTAAAAAATCGCTAATGATTGTTTTATTTCTCTTATCGTTTATTCGAATCATGCAAATGTTTGTCGAACCACGCTATAGAATATAACATTGACCCTCATGATTGTCCAAACGCGTTATAGATTGTCAATGATTATGCTAATAGCACTAATGAATTTTCACTTTTGGGTAAATGGTTGTCCATAAATGCAATTGTTTGTCATTTGGTGTCAGTTGAAGTTGAATTTCGCGCACAAGAAAATACATTCCGCGCATATGAATGTACGAACGCGCTATTGATCGTCCATTGATGCCTATGAATGTACACGCATATTCAATTGTCGTTATTGAAAGATGATCCGCGCTAATGATGTTACTTGTGGTGTTGATGAAAGTACATTACACGTTATTGATACAACTATTGGCACACTTGAATGTACATTTTCTGTTAATGAACAGCAAAAGGTGTAGTAATCGACTCATGCAAGTCGAGTTTAAACCCAAACTGAACGCATGTTTCTGTTCTCACCTTATAGATCCCGTGCGGTAGACTAGCTTGATAGCACCAATCAGCCCTTTTTTTCCAACATGGATTAGATGTCCGAATCGGTTACCTTGACCTTCGAAGCACACTGGATGGAAATGGTTGAGCTGGGTCCATCGTCCATTGCGCGCTTCAGCTGGTTCGGTCTTCAGCGCGATGGCTGTTTAAAAAATGAAAAGCAATTAAAGCTGGAGCTTGTTCAATGCAGGCATCCAATGATAATCAAGCTGATGTATCACGTGATCAGGTAATGGTAATAATACCAAGCATAAAGCGAGATCAATACGTAGAATCAAAGAGATTGCTTCAACCAATCACAGCGTGATATTACTTTTCGTCCAATCATGAAGCTGGATGATGACGTGATCAGGTGATGCTAAAAGTAGCATGCACAAGACACATCCAAGACAGAATTCATGAGAACGTTTCAACCAATCACAGCGTGATATTACTTTTCACCCATCAAAGTCAAGCTGACTGATCGCGTTTATATCACTTCCCACCATGTCGGATCTCAAATAAATGCTACATCTGTAAGTAATATATACAGTATTAGTGTCCGTGTTGTATATCGGATACAACACGGACTCGAATACTGTAGTTTGCTTGTCAAACGTCTAGGTTAGTTCCTTTGTGTTTCGCTAAAATTTTCAAAATTAAAGTGAATCTGGCCAAGAAAATCCAACTTAAAGTTTATGCAAATGAACACAATTTTGTGTCAGATTTACAACACTCATCACGGTCGTGATTTCTTTTGTGTTTTCCTCGTGAATTATTAATGAGTTTGACAAATATTATTTATTTATTTATTATCTATTATTAATTATTTTTCCAATATTTTATATTTTATATTTTTATTAATATATATATATATATTTTGCGTTCTGTTTCCATTTGTGACATCGCATAGCAACCGATGGATTGCTTCGGGATTTTTGTTGAAGTTAGCACTTAAAATTGCCAGTACTTTCAAATGGGTAAATATTCAATTCCATTGAACTCGGTTTAGACAAAAGTTATTTACTTTTGCGCTCCTTCTGATATGCAAACATTCCATCGATTGAACATAAAAGTTTAAAAAAGAATTTGATAAACATTCCTGTGTTGCATTAGTAAAAATATCATTTTTCGCAGTTAAGAAAAAGCATCAGCGCTTGAATTCTTAAAATCCTGCAATCATACCGCTAAGTTTTCTTAAACAAACCAAAATTTATTATTCAATCTTAAATAATCCTTAAATTCAGATTCTGTTTTATATTTCTCTAAGAATGCAATGCAGTGGTTTGCACAAGGTAGTTTCTCTAGGCTAACTATAGTTTAAGGATTCTTGCGACTTGCAGCTACGGAGAAGTCGGGACCGGAGGTCTGTCATGACTAACGAATTCGATTGGGGTTTACGAACTAAACGCGGGCCTTGATCTGAATCACATTTCGAATTTTGGCTAAAATTGGTCTTAATATTGACAAAAACACTCCTTGAATACGAAATAAAGTATCCAAGAATGCATTTATGTTCGAGCTACAACTGTCGGAATGGAGCGGTCGTGTTGCAAGCTGAAGCGAACGCAAGCAGAAAAATTATTTGCGCTAAGTTTAATATATTTTATCTCAAAGTTTATATTGTCTAGCCGGCTTACCTGACTTTTTGGCTATATTTCTTTTGGATAGGACTCCACAGTTAACCAAGTACAAGTGAGAGGTCAAAAATATAACGCAAAAATAGAACTTCATTGTGAAAAAGGAAGAATAACGCTGAATGAGAAAAGTCCAACTTCGCGGCGAATGACACTGGGAGAAGTAGGCAAAATAGCTCTGGCTTTAAACTTTTATTGACATTATTGCAAAAAGTAAACATTTTATGTTGTCAATGGACGTGTTTCTGTCGCTAACGTCAGCAAAGTTAATATGGGAAAATGGCGGGAAAGAGGTGGCTGCACGCGGCTCTAGACACAGATTAGCCTCCTTGTCTAACCATGAACTATAGTTTTGATAGTGAGTTATTTAGCTTTTTATGCACCTTTGAAAGGCTAATTTCGATCAGTAATATACGTTTCTCCAATTCGCAAAGTGTAACTCATATTGACATTCGCGTTGGATCCCTGTGGTTTTGTTTTACACTTTTCGGGGCTTCCTTTGTCAAAGGCCAGGTTTCTAAGTTAGATTCAAGATGGTGGACTTTAATCTTCGCTGTAACATCTGCAAGTTTTGATTCATATTTTCGACATTTAAAAGCTTTAAATGGTGGAAAAAGCACCAAAAAAGTTATGTTCACTTTCAAAAAGGTAAGCTTACCAAAAATGGATAAAGAAATGATGGTCACGCGAACAAATGGCTTGATGAGTGTTGATACATTTACTGTACTTAATCAAGTCCAGCCTTGTCTTGATTGGTTCGTGGTCACTCAATCAAAGAGTACGTTCTGTTAAGTTGAGTTTCTGGATATATTTTTTATTGAGTAAAGTAACTGAAGCTTACATGTATAGATATTTAATATAACGATTAATGATTTTTTGTTACTTTTACCATAGTTAATCCATTCTATGCTTTTACCTTCTACTGCAAGATTTGTTATTTATTTCTCGTTAATGATTTACATTTGTAAATCCCTTACTTTTCTTCTTTGCATGGACTCATTTAAGTCTTGAAGAAAGTTGGTGCATGCATGGTTTTCTGTTTGTAAGAAACATAGGAATTCAATTAGATCAGATCGAACACTGAGGATGGTTAGTTTACAATCACAAGCGCTAGGGATCATTTATTTTTTAGGAGAGGGGGGTGGGTCGGAGAAATCCAGGGGAGGGCCGTTAAATTTTTACTCAGTCAAAATTGGGGGTCATCAAATATGTCATACTACATAAATGGGAGGGACAAGAATTCAACAAATTTCGAGGGTAGGGTCACTTTCTTATGCAGTCAGAATAAAGGCGAGGGTCTAAAGATATTACATTATTGTTTATTGCTGGTATACCTCTGCCCCCCCTCCCTCTTCTCTCCTAAAAATGAATGCTCCCTTAGTAATAATGTGTAGGGACTGAGAAGATTTAACTCAGACGTAAACAACTCACTTATTCTGAAAGCTCCGGATCCACTTCCTTGGGTTCTACTAACTCGACTTCCTTGCTTTTTGCTTTTGTTTGTCGTCTCGTTCGATAGGCTTGGTCAAGAACTCCACAAAGAGATAGTAACAGAAAGCAAGCGATGATGATTATCATCCCTGGTGAGTCGAAGTTCACCAGGCTCACGATGTCGTGTTGCATGGACCTTTTCAATTTTGATTTCTTCTGCAACGACAAAAATATGACTTTTTCATGAGTCCATGGGAATCCTTAAGGCTGCGTTCATAATTTATGCAGGGGGGGGGGGGGGGGGCAGGTGAAATCTTTAAATGACAAAAAAATTCTTAAGACTCCCCCTTGAAGTCCCCAAAAAAATAACTATCCCCCCCGGGCAAACTCTCGTAGCTTCTTCTAAAAAATTTTCAATTTCCCCAATCCTCTGAAAATCCCCATTTTACTGGTAAAAAAATTTCCGATCCCCCTAAATTTCACCTGCTCCCCCCCCCCCCCCCCCCCTCTGCCATACATTATGAACGCAGCCTAAATACGTTCGCTGACACGTTCTTCTGTCTTTGTAGAGCGGTGTTCGTGTTAGTGGGAAACGATACGACAAATTCGTAGTTGTACTGTAGCCGTTCCGTATCTTACCGTAGCCCTAACTACCTGTTGAATTACGGAATGTCTTACTTGTCAAGAAGACAATGGGAAGCCATTTCAATGTTACGGCAGGTCGTACCGTGTTTATAGAGCAGTTTTCGTATGACCGTGAAATGTTCGGTCCGATCTTGACACGGCAAGCGATACGTCAGACCAATTACGTTGCACGAGAATTTATTCTCCATCCAATCAAATACCCGGAACATGGCATGAACATGGCGTGGACACGGTCACGCCAAGGTCACGGCAATCCCAGACATCACATTGCGCGTGAAGAAAATCAGCCAATTAAAATTCTAGAAAGCATCACGGTCACGTCACGTCACGCTCACGGCAATGAGCTTTTCACAGTCATACGGAAACTGCTCTATGCACTATAAGTCAGCACCGTTCTTTCCTACACTTGCGAAAACCGCTGTACTTCATCGAGACCAGTTTACAAAGGTACCACCGTACCTACCTTGGCGTCTTGAATAAACCTATTCACTGTCATAAAGACATCATTCTCACGTGAAATGAATACCATTCTCAGGCAGTCTCGAACCGTAGAGTCAAATACAGGATATTTGACCTCAACAAAGCCGATGTGTCTCGGGTTGGGATATAATTTGCCCAGCTGGAGGTTGTCATCGTCCTTCTTTGAGATGGCGTAAGATGCACCGTACATTTCCATTAAGATACCTTCCACAAGTCCTTTGTTCAAGGCGTCGTACATTGAATCAAAATCGTTAAAGACTAAAGAGAAAAGAATAAATAACTTTCTCTAGAGAGCTTATAGCTTGAACAATGCTTGTCGAAGTATTGTGATCATCTGGGTGGATGTAGTTCTGAGAAGGACTGTTTGATGTAACTGGCGTTTCGACAACCTGAGCGGAAGTCATAGTCATAGTCAGATTGGTCATATTTATACTGCCACGATAGCAATAGCCTAATTACCTGATAAGCTTGAACAATCTTAGCCATTGCGGAAAGAAGAATTTTGAAGAAAAAACTGGGTCGAGACGCTGTCTTGGAAATGTCCACTTAAAACAGTACCACGATGCACTGCAATGCAAAATCGTCCCAGCTTTATCCTCGCTTTCGCAATGGCTAATATACAGCTATTTCTAAAGAGGTTGATAAAGATTTTGTTGCATGTTGCATATGAAGCCCGAAATGCACTATAAGGTCACAACGATATGAAATTTTACCAAACTTTGTTTGTATGTTTTTCCATGCAGTATATTTTCTTACATGCTGCCAGACCTTATTTACATATATGCATATAAAACAATTCGGCTTAGTAAGCAAGATGCAGCATGCAACATGCAACATGCAACCCTCAGCAACCTTTTTTTGAAATATATGTATTTACATCAAAAGTGCACTATGAATTTCATTCATTTGGAAGAGTCTTATTCGAATTGGTAAAATACCGCTGTGTAGATGTGTATCTTGATTACAGACTCATTTACTCAGAGGTCCCCTCTTCAGTGTTAAAATATTCACAGATACCAATCAAATAATATCTTACGTTTTGGATTTGCATCGTTCTTCACTGCATTTACTATCGATAAGCTGTCTTTCAATACGGCTAGCTGAAAAATGATCAAATATCCATCACAATTTCAAGCTATTCATGAATTATTAGTATATCATTAGTACTGCGAAGTACTATATCAGTACACCATTAGTAGATGTGGCGCATGCCTACTTACATCTTTATCAACAATATCGACGTCCTTGTCTACATTTATCGATGTCAGGACAGCTGTGATTGAGGCGGTCATGATGGAACATATGGCAAGACTTGCGATAATCCAACAAATACCAAATATTCGGGCTAGGAATGACTTTGGTGTTCTGTCGCCGTACCTACAGGCAACCAAAACGAGTAAGTACTCTTTAAAATCCATTCTTTTTGAATTGTTTACGATGCACATATGCATTGATACAGATCGAGCATGCGCAAAAGGAAGGACACGAGAGAAAAAAACCTCTGCGCATGCTCAAGGTCCGTAATGCAAATTAGTGCAAATTGCAGAAATATGCAAATATTGATTTTATTTTCAATTATACTGACAAATGACTTTACTTGAGGCTGATTCTTTCATATTGTCTTTGTCATTTTTTCCCCTAAACTGACGCTCTTGCATTGTTAAAAAAAACGTGCTTATAATTACTCACCCAACCGTTGTCATAGTAACAAAAGCCCACCAGAAACCCTCGCTTGCTCCTTTGGAAAAAGGACGGGGGAAATGTTTTGAGTTCCATTTGGTATCCTATCAACAATAGACATATGCAGGTATTAAAAGTGCTGTAACAAGGGAGAAAGAGGGTGGCCAAAAATGTCGAAAGTAAGGTTCAGCTCAGACGTTGAACCTTTGCCGCGTCGAATCTAATAGCTGCATTTCGTTCATGATAGGTACTAAACTAAACTATTGAATTCTTCAGATGTGGTTAAGTGCAGCAGAAAGTCGGTAAATTCGACTGAGTCATTCGCACAAAATGACCGAAGATCGGGTTTGATTCAAATGTCAAACTTTTGTCGCGTCAAGGAATGCAATGCATAAATTATAGAGCAATGCATAAATTATAAAGGCTTGATATGGCAAATGCTAAAACACCCAGCTAGTGACTCTGGCCTTTGTCAACGTGTGCTTACGTGCGGACTATCTAGATACAACGAATTTGTCGAACTTAAAAACGCATTTAAATGGATTTAACGCATGCTTTAATCGTTATAAGAAACTTGCCTGAATTTTTTAAAAACGTTTTGTGAAAAGTCGTATGTGGCATGTGGCATACGTCATTACAGGCCGTTGCAATAGCATGTAGACGACCCTGTATTGGCTATTATTGTACTAAAAGTTTTCTGGAGCTAGTAAAGTCGTAGAGAATGGGATCAATTCTAGGGAAATTATTCTACCCCTTGACAAGCATTATAATGTAATTTGTGTCTGCCGCCCTTTTTGTCAGCTTCAGCTAATTTATCGAAAACCTTCTGCAACTTAATTGCCGTCAAGCACATTTACAAGGTTTACGAGCAAAAAATAAAAAGGGGAAAAAAACAAAAAACAATAACAACAAACAAACAAACAAAGAAAGCAACGAAAGAAGGAAGAAGAACAAAGAAGGGACGATGTTTGTTCTTTGAGAAGAATAAAGTATTATTACTACTCACCAAAGCCCATATGCAGATCCCAGCTATTGCCGCGAGCAGAACAGATAAAAGAAGAATCGGTACTACCTCCACCAAGGATCTCCATGCTGCACTTTGTTTTTGTTCATATTGGTGGGACTTGCTGATTAAGAGAGCATCTCCAGGCGAGAATAGTACTTCACTTGGTTTAAAATCAAGTTCTTCATAAAGCCCTGGATTGGTGTTAACCGGGAGAATAATATTGGTTTCATTATCATACATCTTCATGAGAAGGGACTCGAGGCTGTCGGCTGGTCGGGCGTCGTAGGAAATACTTGGTGGGTCGCTTCCTTCAAGACGACAGCAAACCGACATGGATGACAGAAGCAAATCTACAAAGATTCCTACAGGTTGAGGATCTTCCTTGTTGGTTTTGGAAATAAAAGGTGGACTTTGCAACCAAGAAAGTCTGATCCTTTCCTGACATTTCCTGTGAATTGCTCCGAATGGATTTGAAGGTGGTACTGGTTTCTCACAGTTGCCATTTGGTTTTTTCAGATCGGCAAAAAGCCGATGGCAGGGTACGTTTGCAGCTTCTGCAAAACCCAAAGTCACTATTGCACAGACAAAGAGCGTGACGAAAAGTAACAAGTACTGTGAACAACTCATGGCTGATTCGGATTTTTGCGTTGGACCGTTCTGGAACACGACGATTGCCTGCGGATAACCTGTTATTATCGGTGGCTATTTAAAAAGGCTCTTAAGAATATGCGGTGCTGTCTGTTAGCCAATCATGTCCCAAGTTCTTTAAAAGTTCAACTGATAGCCCAAATTCAAGAGGTACTCATAGCCAATCATGTACAAAGTGGGTGCTCTGCATAACCAATCATGTCCCAAGTTCTTTAAAAGTTCTTGAAAGACACAATTATCATTCTAAATATGAGCCGGTGCAGAACCAAGTCATTATCTCAGTTGGATACACTCCCCCCAAGTACAGTCAACTCAGTTGGAAACAAGGAAATCTATAATACCAACTTTTATGCTTATTCATGATTACCGGACTTTACCGAAGTTTAATGGAAGTAGCATCAATATGGACTGAAATATTAATTAAGATTGACAGTGAAATACACTCAAAGTGATGTTAACGTGTTAATTGACCTTGCTGTAGGGCTTTGAATAAGTTAAATGGACTCTATCTTAATATACCTCTTCGTTGTACCATTTCAGACCATGAGAGGTAACTGTTATATTTTAGAATGTTCATCATAAAAGAACAATTCTCAGGGGAATTTTGTCACGCGGTTTTAAATGGGCAATTTGACTTTCGGTCTCACCATGAGGGCGAAAGATAATTAGCAATTAGTCCTTGAGCCCAAATGGGTTATTGACGCATAAGCTATAACTTATAACCTAGTAGTAGCTCATCCAATCAGAACGCACGCCCAGCATCGATGATAGAGTTATATAGCAGTATTTGAATTCGACTAATTGTTATTTAGCTTAAGGCTTGGCGTACAGCGGCATTCATAAATAGCTTCGATGACAACGAAACCAATTATATTAATTTCGACTTCGCTGGTAATCGATCTCTTCGTGCTGGTTTAATAAAGCTAGCTGCTTTATTAGTTCTAACGGGCGGCTAAAATGACATTTGATTATTCATAAGATAAGAAGTTGGTAGTTTTTACATTATAGACCTCTTTACCTCGGGTCTAAAGTTCAGTTCCCATTTCATGCAGAAAACGCAGAATAAGATTAAATAAGATTCTTTATTTGGGTTGTATGCATATTCATGTATCATTCATGCGCAACCGTTTAACAAAGAATCTATACTCTTTCTAAAGCATTAATATTTAGCAATAATTTTGATTAATGCAACAGTTATTGGCTCCATTGTCACCTGAAACGATCAAAACGCGCGCGCACTTTAAGCCAATGTAAGGTAAAAGCCTGGCTGTTACACATTACTAAAAATGACTAAGCTAATAGAAATGTGTCAGAGGTACTTGGACTGAATTTTCACGACTAACTGCATCATCTAACATACTAAATTTTGCGCAACTGTTCATTCGTGCTTGTTTTCCTGAGGCACGTTTTAGGAAAGCACTTCACGCGGCCTGAAAAAGCAACTCGAACCTCCTGCAAGGTTTTAAGAGATGCTACCAAAAACTCAGCTATCAGATCATACTAATCGTAACTGCTTGTTCTTGTGTCGCCGAGGCATGCAAATCTAGGGAAGCATTTCAATCATCCTGTAAGAAGCGACTCTAACGGTTATACGACATGCTATCAGAACTATAAAAACTATCAGATCTATTTATCAATGTGATAAGAATGTAGCAAAACATGGCGTATATGCAGCTGATCTGAAAAAAAAGGCCAATGAGAATCGAGAAAATTTGCAAAACTGGCGGTGTCATTTTTCCTCTTGAAATCGTGAATTTCCAGGCTAACAAATAAAAAAGCCTTAATTCAAGCCCTTGTTTTACAATAACTTACAAATTTCTCGCGCGCTGATTGGATTTTTTTTATCATCAATATATAAGAGGACAGACAGATAAAGCTGACGTCAATGAGCGCGCGCTCTTTCCGTTGGTTGTTTTGATCGCTAAAAATGAGAAGTTTTTATCGTTCTTGTTATTGTAAAAAACAAATAGAAATCAGTTTTTTGTGTCTGTCCTCTTATTGATGATAACTTTCGTCATCACATTGTCAAAGTAGTATGCGGAGCCACTTGGACTCGGCTACGCCTTGTGAATACACACTACTTTGACAATGTGATGACGCAATTTATCGTCAATAAGAGGACAGACACATAAAAATCTGATGTCTATTTGCTAAGTAACAGTGACACAATTATTGATGGGTCTTATATTTTTGTCGCAATGGCGGACATGTTTTTATTTTTTGCTGGTCAATTTTCGCAGGATTAATGATGACACCTCCGTTTTGCAGTGATGTCATTTCTACGTCACTATTTCAGATCAGCTGCTTGTGCTGTGTATAGTATGATGCCAAGAGAAACACCGCTGTATTCTATGACTAAAGACTTAATCGTACAGGTTTAGCCTCGTTTAAGAGCAAATCATTTGCAAAAGTTCTGTAATGTAAAGAATGTACAAGTCAAATAATACCAATGTTTTGAAATCCCACAGACTTATAGGCTACGTTCATGATGTATGGCAGAGGAGGGGGGGGGGGGGGGGGGGGGGGGGGGGGCAGGTGAAATTGAGGGTGGATCGGGAAAATTTTGTTAGGAAAAACTGGGGGATGGGAAAATTTTTATCACAAAAATGGGGGGGCATGCACAATATTGTTGGAAGAAGCTACAAGCCTTGCTTAGGGGGGATCGTATTTTTTGCATGACTTTAAGGGGGGGTTTTAAGAATTATTCTGGACATTTCAAATTTCCACCTGCCCCCCCCCCCCCCCCCCCCCCCCCCCCCCGCCATAAATTATGAACGCAGCCTTAATGGTATCTGTGAAAAGCTGACTCATAAACGAGACTCAAAGCCTGCGTAAATAATTCTGTGGTCTTCAAAAACAGCGGTGTGCATCGAATGCAAGGCTTGTGTATTTTAGAATTTCTTTTCTTCGATGACATCGAGAGCAAAGTTTCTCAAAGGTACAACAGAAGATACCTTCCTTTCGTCTTGATCTAAAAATGACAAATGAGATAAGAGTCACTTGGGGTCATATTCCTGTAAATATGATTACCACCATCATCAACACCTTTATCATCATCACCATCATCATCACCATCATCATCATTAGCATCAACATCATTTACCTTCATCAACACCGTACGACTTACCTTTATCATTATGGGTACTGATATCACCGTCATCATCACCATCATCATCATCATCACCACCATCACCAGCATCAGCCTCAACATCATTTACCTTCATCACATTATAGGTACTGATATCACCATCATCATCACCATCACCAGCATCAGCATCAACATCACCACCACCATCACCAGCATCAGCATCAACATCATTTACCTTCATCACATTATAGGTACTGATATCACCATCATCATCACCACCACCACCACCATCACCAGCATCAGCATCAACATCAGTTACCTTCATCACATTATAGGTACTGATATCACCATCATCATCACCATCACCATCACCAGCATCATCATCATCATCACCACCACCATCACCATCACCAGCATCAGCATCAACATCAGTTACCTTCATCACATTATAGGTATTGATATCACATTACCATCACCATCACCAGCATCATCACCACCACCATCACCATCACCATCACCAGCATCAGCATCAACATCAGTTACCTTCATCACATTATAGGTACTGATATCACCATCATCATCACCATCACCATCATCATCACCAGCATCAGCATCATCACCACCACCATCACCAGCATCAACATCAGTTACCTTCATCACATTATAGGTACTGATATCACATTACCATCACCATCATCATCACCATCACCATCGCCATCACCAGCATCAGCATCATGACCATGACCATCACTATCATCGTCACCAACGTCATCAACATTATCAGTCACCTTCATCTTCACGACTACTACCGCCATCGTCACAATCACCACCACCATCACCACTGCCACCAGCTTGATCATTATCTAATGTTAGTCGCTGAATTATTATTTTTTTATTATTATCGATTAAAGGGAGACGATGAACGAGGGAACAAGTTGTTCTCCTTACCTGGCTGAGCTCTTCTGCACTGTCTGCTCGATGCCATAAACTGATGAATGAGGCCCCCAACCAACAAGATGCCGAGGCATATCATTAGAACATACAAGAGGAGCATGTAGAACGGCGACCGAACGTCGAGTAGAGGAATGACGGCTTCGTCTTCTTCACCGTGTACCACCGCAGATCTTCTGACATCCTGTTATTACAAGAATTAATCGTTTGAGAAAAGGGTTCCAGGAAGATGATTGATAATGAAGTCAACATGTGTATCATCATCACCAACTACCCACGCTGATTTCGAAAAAATCATAATCATCATCATCGGCGGCAACAGCAACATGATCAGCAACAGCAGCTACTTCATCACCCACCACCAAAACTTCTATCATCATTATCATCATCATCATCGGCAGCAGCAGCAACATAATCACCACAACCATCAGCAGGAAAGACACTATCATCAGCGCCAAATACCAACACTAACATAATTGTCACTATCAGCAAAGCCATCATCGGCACCAACATCAGCAGCAGCAACAGCATTATCAGCACCCACCAGCAACACTATTGCCATCATGAACCACCACCATCAGCAGCAGCCGCATAACCAACATCATTATGCACCATCATCGTCATAAGCAGACACAGCAGCGGAATCAACATTATCGTCATCACCATCGGCAGCAGCAACACCATCATCGGCACCCACCACCAACACCCTAACAATCAACATCATCAGCAGTGACATAATCATGCACAACCATCGTCATCAGCAGTAACATCATCATCGGCAACCACCACCAACACTATTACCATCATCATTATCAACGGTGACATCATCATGCACCACTATCGTCATCAGCAGCAACATCATCCGCACCCACCACCAACACTATTACCATCATCATTATCAACGGTGACATCATCATGCACCACTATCGTCATCATCAGCATCATTGGCGTCCATCAGAAACGCCATCAGTACAGCATCACACCACGAACACCACCATCATAATCATATTGCCTTCATAATCATATCTGTTCGTTTTCTCACCATCACGTTGTAGTAGTAATGTTCCAGGATTTCAGATATGTCCTTGGTTCTATACTTAAACAGCCGTCTCAAGCAAGTAGTGGCCGGGAGAGGAAAAAACATGTCCAGAGCCAATCCATATGAGATATCCCGCATATAAAGACGAGAAATCACCAGGCGAGAGTCCTTGATGGAGTTGAGATGATCGATGCCAAACGGGATCTCCTCGAGGATTCCGAAGACTTGGTTGTTGATAAGAGAGGTATAGGCACCGTGGAAGCTAGGAAACACTGGTAGGACAAAATGAAAGAGTGAGAATCTAAAAAAAGTTAATGATTATTATTTGAGCCAAAGAAAAAAGGCGGCGCACATGACTTCTAGTGCTCCATAATCAAAACACTCGTTATATCTCATATATTCTATAAAGAGAAATAACAAAATGGGCTAAAAATAGACTACCTTTCACCCTGGCTCCCTGATGCACCGCCTCAATGTACGCTTCGGTTCTCTCTAGTACTGCAATCTATTTACAAAACATATAACATCATTATTACTCACAAAAAATCTTGAACATGAGGATGTCTGTATGTAAAACTGGGCATCTTTGATTACCGCAGCAACGGAAAATGGGAATGTTTCACAAAAGCTTGTGAAGAAATATTTCAAAGCCGACAATGAGTAGCCTGCGTCACATACGAAAATTCCGGATGTGAAGCAGGCTAACAATGGGGACTGGACGGGATTTCAAGTCCGCGCAATTAGTTCCAGTCCTGCCGAGGACTTGAAATCCCGTCCAGTCCGATTTGGAGGCTTTGAAATGACATCTCATACTCATTGATAATTCGGGAGGTTGTATGTTTAGGATTGAAAGACTCAAGGGACAGATATGTCCCTGAACTGAATTAATTTTGATCCAGTCCAAGGACTTGAACAAAATCAATTCAGTCCTTTCACAGGACTCTACCAGGTTTCAAGTAGCATCATGTGACCCAAAAAAATAGCCCATTGATTAGCTGGTTTATCATGAATTATTAATGCTTATTAAACTTGGACAGTCAGGAGACCAAATCTTGTATTTATCTTTAAAAATCTCCATTGTTGGACGGTCGGATATGAAATTCTTGCAAATATATACTAATCAAAAGAGGAAGCCTAGGAGAAAAACCTTCGAGTTATGGTCGTAAGAAGCCCAACAAACTCTGCTCAAATAATAAAAAAATCAAATAAATAAATAAATAAATAAATATAAAAATAAATAAAATAAAATAAAATAAAATAAAATAAAATAAAAAATAAAATAAAATAAAAATTTACAAACTCTGCTCAAATCAGAATACTTACATCTTTACCAAAAATCTCAATTTTCTTGTCCATAGACGTAACAGTCAAGGCAGACTCGAGCGTGGCAACCATGAAGGAACATATAACCAGACCAAAGAGTATCCAAACCATTCCAAAAAAACGGCCAAAAAACGTCCTGGGTGACTTGTCTCCATACCTAAAAGAGAAACTTCAAGGTAAGACGTTCAACATATTAAATCTCTAGTATATGTAATAGATATAACGCTGTAAAACTGATTTGATTGCATATACACTTTTGTTTCGTTAAGTTAAGGGATTAAGTGACTTCCCATCCATATATCTGTACCATAGTTGAAACAGTAGAGCTCCGAAATCGAGTGATAACTTTCGTAAGTCCCACTCATGCTATATCCATTCTTAAGGGAAGCTATTTCAATGTTACAGCATGTCGTACTGTAACTGTACGTGCTGTAAGTCCAGTACCTTATGTTTCCCACTCACAGGAGAACCAATCTTATAATGTTACGGCATATCCTAACGTGTTAACTGCTGTAGGTCAGTACCGACACACAAACACTTAACAGCAGTTTTATATTATATAATTCTGATTCAATAAAAACGAGCTCATTCGAAAATTTCACGTTTCACCTCTAAAATGTTTTTCCCCTCCAAACAATTGTTTGCCTCCACATATTCGCGAATTGAAGTCGCAAGGTAGAAAGCCGAGAAAACCCAATCGAGCCACCTTAAAGTGTTTGCTCGATATTTTCGGGGGAATTTCTGCAAATCCCCCACCAGTTATCTAATTGATGGTCCTTCCTTACTCGCGTAAGTGTAATTTATCTTAACTTTATTTACCCAACGGTTGTCATGGAGACAAAGGACCACCATATTCCATTCGATGCACCGCTAAGGAATTCCTTCGGGAATTCTCCCTGGTTGGCGTGAAATTCCTTGAATAGAAAAATATCATCAACATTTGTGTGTTTAAAAATGTATAACGAGCCACAGCGAACAAACTTTGCGAACAGCAGGGGTACTAGTTGCTAACGTGTGACGTCATAATCTGGTTACATTGTGGTTTCAATATTTCAAGATCCTAATATAATTACGAAGCAGAACGTAGATCAAGAATTCAATTAACAAACTGGGGTACTGGTCGAAAGCCTGCTGCTGGCTTGATGGAGGGCTTGTTATCCAAGGAGAAATAGATTTCCGTAACCTGCTGGAGTTTTTGCTGCAATTTTAAGGCAAAGGAAGGAAATAGATCTTGAAATACAATAGATATCAACGAGAATAGCAGACTTTTCGATTTTCCACCAAACTGTGTTTATGTCCTAGTCAGGAACAACATAGTCAAGACATTTCGCAAAGGCCTGATAAACGCTCATGTTTAAATCTAAAAGTTACTTTTAGACTGCGAGCTAAGTTCCTCTATTTCCCTTGCTCACTGTCCGTCTGTCTGTCCGTGTCGATTAGTCGAGGAAGATTGGTTACGAGTCAAAAGTCCCTGGGGGAGGGGGCTGGGGAGGGGGCTGGGGAGGGAGAAAGGAAAGAAAAATAGAAAAATCTAAAAGATGTCCACCTGTTGGGGGTCTTTTGGTTACTAAGAGCGTGCGGCTCAATATACAAATTAAAATGGATAGAAAAAGAGAAGATAATTTAATTCCAAGCTTGGAATTTTTTCCGACAAAAATTTGCTTGCCAAGCAAATTTTTGTCGGAAAAAAATCCAAGCTTGGAATTAAATTATCCCCTCGTATTCTATCCATTTTAATTTGTTTTCAGTTTCAAGCCAAAGACTAAAAATGTGAAGCCAAAATTCTCGGATAAAAAAGATAATTATTTGTTGGGAAAAAAATTCATGCTGAAAAAGTCAAAGTTAAATCTATCATAAATTTTAGTAGATTTTTCACCGGTTTTTCTCGACCGATTCTCGAAACTTTTTGCGGAGGAAAATTAAAAGAAATCATAGGTTGTTGTCAGACTCACCAAAGCCCAAATGCAGATCCCTGCAATGATGACAAGAAGAATAGACGGGACAAGAACTGTCCAGGTTCCCGCTAGCGCATTCCAAACTTTCAAGCGGCCATCCTTCTGGAAGTCTTCTTGGTTCATGATGAGCATTAAACCGGGTGAAGTCAGGACTTGAACGTAAGGCAGTCCGCCACCGTAAAGTTCTTGATCGTCACTATGGACAGGAAGAATGGCCTCTGCTTTTTTGGAGAATAGTTGAGCATGTAGGGAGCTTGTGGTGTTTTGTTCATCAGAGTACTTTACGTTAGCTTCGCAAGGATGACAACAGATGCGAAAAGCGTGATTCAAGATGTCTGTAAAGACACCTTTAACTTCAGAACTGTTTCTGGAGGATTTCTTGTCAATAAATGGAGGCATTCTTTGCCAAGCTAAACGTATATCCTTAGGACACTCAGGGGTTGGGTCAGTCGAGTCGGAGAATGATACATCGGGTACTTGACTATTCAGTTCCTTGTCAATGACCGAGTGGTTTTTTTCGCGAAGATTCAGGTTCAAAAAGTTAAAGACAAATGGAGCTTCGACTTTTAGGACGGCAAATGCAAAAATGCATCCGTAAACTAGTACGAATACTTGCAAACTCGTAGAAAAAGCCATAGCTCCCTTGGGAAATGTTTCTTAGCGTTCGAGGGTTTTTCGAATTCAAACTGACTGTAGTTTCGTTCGCTAAAAGGTTGTACCGCTACTTTCCACGTTTGGAACGCTGGTGCATTAACGCGTTTTATCCGATTGCAAATATTTTTTGCACATAAGTCACATAAAGATTGAATTAATGTTTGATGCAGTTTTTAATGAGATCGGACGTCATAACACGTGATTATGATGAAATATTTATTTTCGTTTAGAGAACAATTTTAGCCTTGCAGCGGTCCAACACGAAAATGCTTCGTACCACATAATTATTATTAGATGCCTCCATTTATAGGGATTTTTGAAAATTTAGCCAATCATACAAGATCTTCCATTATTCTAAAAATTCGCTGCTAATTTCTCTCAAAACCACGTCAGGATACAAATTAGAACTTAAACTAATATTACACAAAGTTGCAAGACTATTGAACCTGACTCAGTCAAATGTTTTTTCACTTATCCAGGTGTTATATACTTGATGGATAACATCATGTTTATAACTAACTACTTAGGATTTCCAACTGTGTACTTGATTTCTTGCCTTGCAAGACTGAGATTCAAGGGAACCGCTAAAATTCGATCTAAAACCTTTTGAAAATATTTTGTTTATTTTATGAAAACTTATAATTAAACTCTACGCATGGAATGAGATGATTGATTGCTTCAATGAGGAAAAAGTAATCCAAAGAACTTTTTTGGCTTTCCTCTGAGCCAATCGCGAATGCACTAGAATTTTTGCGTGGTGGGTTTGACGTGAATGGGTTTCCACACTGCTACCCAAGTCTACGGCTGTTCAAGTCTAAATGTGCATTTAAACTTGAGAAATGTTCAAAAAAAATGCCTTTTTTTGCTTTTATCCCATATACTTTTGATTTGGTATCGCAGCACGTCAAGTTTACTGAGTAAATTTGGATGAATAGGAAACCTGAGAAAAATACTAAAAGAGAACACCAAACGTAGATCACAGAAAAATGGATTTAAATTTTTTTTAAAACACACAATTTTTAAATGTAAGCAGAAGATTTTGGAATATGCTTTAATTCGTTAACTCAGAAATCTGTTTTGCAGTTGTCTGGTAAAAATAAAAAATAAAAAACAATTTCAATTATTGAGATTAAAGAAAACATAAATGTCGAACAGCACGATAGTTTGAAGTTTACAAAGTGAGCCTTTTTTACTTGAATTTATTAGAAAATCAGAGTAAATTTTGAGCTAATTCGGCTGCCCATTTTTCAAAGCAAGCCGGTCAGGTGCGAACCACATTTCAACTCTTCTAATTATTTTACTTTATAGAAAATTCATACTGGAACTTTTCTAGCGTAGAAAAGAGATTTTTTTGAGTAAATAAACTGAGCAAATAATAGCGGCCGGGACAGGCTCTAGATTTATTTATAACTAATTGAAAAAAACTATTGGACCCACGATTAAATTATTGCAGTTATTATCGTCTTCAGTTTAATGGTTTTTTGCCTAGCTTTGATGTTTCGGTATCATTTTCTTATTTTTAAAATTATTTTTCTTATTTAACGGACTGTTATAATTATTTAAACGGGAAGTAATATGCCGTATCAAAAAAGTTATATTAAAGCAATTTTTGCAATCGAATTATCTTAAAAAGAATACACATTGGTTTCTCATGAAGCGGATAAAAATGAAAAATATCAGTGTTGGTGTAATTTTAGGAAGAAGAGCGGTGAAAAAGTAATTGATTTTTTACCCATGAGTGTTTGTGGGGGACACTTTGTCTCCCCGATTAGTAAGGCGCTTGTGCCCGGCTAGAAGTATTCGAGACGTTAATAAAGTTATTATTATTATTGAGCTTTTACTCTAGGGAAAAAGGAGGGAAGGGAGGGAAGGGAGAGAAATCGTGAGGGAGGGAGACGCTGGCGGAGGAATCGATACTGGAGGTAAGAAAGGAAAAAGAGGTACGGGAGGGAGGGAAGGGAAGAGATAAAGGAGGTACGGGAGGGAGGAAAGAGAAGAGATAAATGACGTACGGGAGGGAGGGAGGGAGAGACGGAGACGCGGAGAAATTGGTATACGGGAGGTAGGAAGGGAAGAGATAAAGGAGGTACGGGAGGGAGGGAAGGAAGGAGTGAGAAAGAAAGCTATAAATAATCATATATAGAAACCTTTAAAGATTCAAATGGCAATACTGTATGACTTTTATTTCAATATATTACTCCCTATACTTCAGTGATGTGACTGCTGTACTTACTATAGATCGTTGAGTATCTTTTGGATGAAATTCTTAGTGTAAGTATAACGTTGATCATCTGGGTCACTCGCTTTACACACGTTAATGTGGTTTACATCTAGCGAAAAATAAGGGCCAACTCCAAGGTCTACGAAAAAAGACACACGAAGCTTTGTTATCGAAGACTGAAACGACCTCAAGGGGTTACGAAAGTCAGGGCATGGGTACCGTCACTGATCAAGGTCAAGCATGGCTAACTCACAGATCGAAGCTTGAAAAAAAACCACTGGCCTGATCAAAGTCAGGGCACGACTAACTCACAGATCAAACCCTGAAACAACCTCTGGCCTAATCAGAGTCAGGGCATGGCTAACTCACAGATTGAACCCTGAAACAACCTCTGGCCTGATCAAAGTCAAGGCAAGGCTAATTTACAGACCAAACACTGAAACAACCTCTAGGCTGATCTAAGTTAGGACACGGCTAACTCACAGATTGAACCCTGAAACAACTTCTGGGCTGATCAAAGTCAGGGCACGGCTAACTCACAGATTGAACCCTGAAACAACTTCTGGGCTGATCAAAGTCAGGGCACGGCTAACTCACAGATTGAACCCTGAAACAACCTCTGGCCTGATCAAAGTCACGGCACGGCTAACTTACACATCGAATTGGAATTAAGAATACTGGCGAGATCTCAGTAACAAATTCTACACATGTGATACCAATTTCAAGGAATGACCCGTGACCCAAAGTCCCAGTTTCAGTAACTCAGTACACGTTTCAATATTAATAGCAAATATAGAAACTCACCTGACGAGTCCTTGGATACTAGTACAGAATTCAACATCCAGGAGAGTTGGACGGGTAACGTTTCGCCTATGCTAAGACACTCGAAGTGTTTCTTGTCTAACAACTCCATGAAGCGAGTATGAAGGGTCAACAGGTAAGGAGAACCTACGAAAGTAAAAAAAGAAATAGCTTAGTTTCACTTGACCATTTCTTGTCTCATGACGAATCGCCAGTTTTCAAGAAAATTCTTCCTGGCTGACAGCACATGGTAGTCGGGTTTGAACACCATTAGGAGCAAAGGCGATTCAGACTCAGTTTTAATAGCTCATAGTAAAATGAAGCACAATTCTGGTTATAAGCTCACTAGTCTCCTAACGCAAATATCCCTCCAGTAGTTATGAGCCCACTATTGGTATCTTGTGTTGAATCCTTTGATTTCAGATAAAAGATTCATAATAATAATATATTCATTTAATAATATAATAATATCTTCTCCACCTCTCATAAAAAAAAAACCCTATAAGCCCAAGGGTTATAACTGGGATTTTACGTTAATTCTTCTTTTGTCGTAACAAAAATCTTTTACAGTAAGTGAGAAAAATAACCTTGACACAGTTCTTTGACTTCTACAGAAGGCAGTAATAGGTATCGCGCTTGTGAAGAGTACGATGCTAACGAGGATCCATGATGAGGAGTGCTGTAAAACACAATTCCTTTGGTCTTGTCGCACATATTCCTGGAAAAATGTCATTGATTAGTAGAAAGTCACATCCTATCCATCCCAGTCACATCCAATCCATCTCAGTCACATCCAATCCATCCCAGTCACATCCAATCCATCTCAGTCACATCCAATCCATCTCAGTCACATCCTATCCATCCCAGTCACATCCAATCCATCTCAGTCACATCCAATCCATCCCAGTCACATCCAATCCATCTCAGTCACATCCAATCCATCCCAGTCACATCCAACCCATGTCAGTCACATCCAATCCATCTCAGTCACATCCTATCCATCCCAGTCACATCCAATCCATCCCAGTCACATCCAATCCATCCCAGTCACATCCAATCCATCTCAGTCACATCCAATCCATCTCAGTCACATCCAATCCATCCCAGTCACATCCAATCCATCTCAGTCACATCCAATCCATCCCAGTCACATCCAACCCATGTCAGTCACATCCAATCCATCTCAGTCACATCCTATCCATCCCAGTCACATCCAATCCATCCCAGTCACATCCAATCCATCCCAGTCACATCCAATCCATCTCAGTCACATCCAATCCATCCCAGTCACATCCAACCCATGTCAGTCACATCCAATCCATCTCAGTCACATCCTATCCATCCCAGTCACATCCAATCCATCCCAGTCACATCCAATCCATCCCAGTCACATCCAATCCATCCCAGTCACATCCAACCCATGTCAGTCACATCCAATCCATCCCAGTCACATCCAATCCATCCCAGTCACATCCAATCCATCCCAGTCACATCCAATCCATCTCAGTCACATCCAATCCATCCCAGTCACATCCAATCCATCTCAGTCACATTCAATCCATCCCAGTCACATCTCGCATGCAATATATTGATCTACTTCAAATCCATGTACATATCCATCCATTCATTAACACTAAGTTTGATACCTGTACATGTGTTCATCCTGTGCATACAACAGCAACTGTTTAACCAACAAACCTTAAAAACAATAAAAATGATCTTGTAACTATAACCTTGAACTCAGTTTCTACAACTTCTTGTAAGTGCACAGTGATAGGACACACATTTGAAACAAACATCATATTGTAATAAAGAGGAAAAGAATGTGTGACAATACCTCCCATAGAATGTGTTACCCATATTACAGGTCGCTTTCCGACCCCGGCAGTTCTTAATTTCTTCATGATTTTTTTACTACGAGAAGCCAATGAACAACTGAAAGAGAATGACAGAATATGTTTTATTTAGATACGATCCTTTTTTGAAACGGTATCACAAAAAAATACTGCAGAAAATGTTGTTGGAATTAACATTGGTCTTACCTTTCAGGTTGACTTGGACACTGTGCTACCCAGTTAGATAAAGACGAATCATATTCTACCATAAGGACTCTGGTGTTTGGAAAATCCTTTACTAACCAGGCCTGCAGGTTTAAAAGATGTCAGTAAGAACAGCTGAGAACCACATGAAAAACACCCAATACTCAATAGTCTCCTTAAGAATGATCTACCATAAGTCTAAGTTGAGGCAACACCAATAGCATCTGCTTAGGAGACTAAAATACTTACAAGCTAAAAACTAAGTTCGCATACATACTGATATGCAACTGTTGTGTGCAAAAACTACTGGCAACAGAGTTTTGATGAACATAGCGATTTTTCCTGTCATAAAACTATGAATTATCACATGCAAGAGTAATCACACATCAGAGTTCTGGGAAGCACAGAAGCTGCACTTTATTTGCAGAAAATATTACAGCATTGCCAGCAATATTGCAAGTCATTTTCACACGATGAAACTTGTTGTGCACAATGAAAAATGTTGCAGAAGTTGGTCTTTATTCTCATCCTGCATCGTTGTACAAGTCACATGTACATGTACACGTTGTACAAGTCATGGTAAATGATAAGAACATTTTTCGCTGCTTATGTACCTTTGGCCAGCATTGCTCTCTTGTCAGAAAACTACCTGTTCCCTCCTGACGCCATGTTTTAAGTGGACCACCTCTTAACCCATGCACAAAGACCACATCCACTGCTATCTCATTACTGTGAATAAAATAGGTATAATGAAATGAAAGGGATAGAAAAATGAATAAAAAAACAGGAATGATAATAAAGAACCTCTGTCTTGTGTCAGGATGTAGGAGATAAACTCCTTCCTCATAGAATTCATCTGGGGTGAAGTCACGGTCAAGATTAGCTAAAGCACGTGAAGCATGACTGGACAAGGTGAGATCCTGAAGGAAAGAAAATGAGAGTTTTAAAATATCACCATATCTGTGCAACCTTTACAGTGATAAATCATGTTTTCCTGGGTTAAGTTTTTTAAAATTATTTTCATTCTTTTATTCTAGGGTCTGGAAAATTTACCTCTGAAAATAACCAGGATCTGAGAATCGGCAAAATTCCTTAAAAGGTAAAACAATTGCATTAACACATTGAATTCAATCGGCAGCCATTCCCAAGAGAGTGAAATGACAAAGATATGGTAGCAACATAAGTGATATTTACAAAAAAAGGTTCCAGTAAGAAGTATTCTTTAAACTACCACCAATGGACCCCTTGCAAAATGTCAGAATGCAGCTCGACAATTTGGAGGGCAAAACAATAGGTTTCCATTGCTCAGGAGATGCAAGGGGTCTATATGACTGGGATGACAAAGTTTGCAAATGAATGATACTCCATCTGCAATTTATGCACAATTCCACAGGTAACCCAAAAGAGGTAAAAGCTTGAACATAAAGGTAGCCCACAGTTACATCAAAGTTAATTACATGCAAAGGTAACCCACCTTGGTCTACAATATCACTATGAGTTATTTCTTCTAGAGTAAGATTTCCCAGAATGCGCCCAATTTCCCATTTAATTTTAAGGTTATTTTGCCGCTGCTGTAATTCTTGAAATAAGATGGGAAGAATCCCATTTTCAACCATTATCTGGCGATGACTTGGTACCTGGTTGATTTGAGGTAAAAAAAAAAAAGGAAAAATAACTAAGGTTTCCGCTTCCTAGGAAATTGAAAAGAATATCTACTGATTTAATCATTTGGGTCCAGAAATTCTGCTCCGAATTTTCTTTTGAACCCATTATGAAGACAGATTCTAAAACCCTTGCAGCACATTTGAGGGAGATTTGGGTGTGGTCTACGGGGGGTATATTTGAGCCATCTTCTTCTCCTTAACATCCTCCCACACACTTCCTAGATCCTTTCAGCTTTCTGCTTATTCCATTATAAAGTATATCTACTGACCATGGAATGTCTTGATAATGCTTTTAGATAGTATAACTCCACTTGTTCAGGAGGCATTGATGAAAAATTATTAGCAAATGATAAGTTAGAATCTCCACTAAAACTCCACGACAGTGACTGAAAAAAAATTAAAAAAACAATAATGAAACTCTGCTAATTAATAACATCAATTTAATAACACAGTTTTAAATTCTCTGTTGCTCAGGGTTAACCTTAAATATTGTGTAGAATATTCAGGTCACTCTGAATATTTACACTGCTTCTTTAAGTTCCATGGGATTTTATAAGTGATTGTATTGCAAGTCCTGCATTACTTTCATTTTTGTTATCCGTCAATATTTTAATGATGAAACGATGCTAATTCTAAATTTAAGAAACACACTTCCAGTAAATGATATTTTATGAATTTGAGGAATGCATTTTCTCAGATTCTTTCTTTTTTTGTTATTAACTTTTTAGTACAGTGTATGCCACCATGTGAAACAACCACCATGTTGGTTGATCTAACAAAAGAAGCTGATGATGCTTTGTTGTTGTAAACCGAGATGGTGGTTATGACATACATGCACATGCTCTATACCCTTTTGTGTTGTTTGGCTGATCGTCCAGTCAGAATAGCACTCTTAGTGAACCATGTTGTACAAGCATCTAGTCCAGTTAATGGCAAGGATAGCAAGAGAGATTTTAGATGGTTCTCTATGGATCGTCCTTGTAGCATGACTTCACTCTGTGATAATCAAAAATGTCCATTATCACTGCTTTCATCATAGACTGCTATAAACTGAACAAGATAACAGTCGTGACTGAGAATTCAGACAATACACTCACTCACTCACACATTCACTCACTCACTAGCTCATTCATTCATCCATCCATCCATCCATCTATCCACTCCTGTTCATTCACCGATCCAAGTATTCATTCATTCATCCTGTTCATATATCCACCCACCCATCCATCCATCCATCCATCCATTCATTCATCCATCCATCTTGCACCCACTCACCTACCAACCCATCCATCCATCCATCCATTCATCCATCCATCTTGCACCCACTCACCTACCAACCCTTCCATGCATCCATCCATGCATTCATCCATGCATCCATCCATCAAACCCTACCAGCAATACACAAAGGACAATGATAAAGGTCAATGTTCTCAAAGGAGTGAGGAGGACTAAGCCTACCAACCATACTCAATATTTTAAAGATGACTTTTTGCTTTCTAAATCAAAGCCATTACCTTGTTTTTTGAAATGGTCTCAAATGCACTCCAAATGCTTTGATCGACAGAACCTAGCCTAGCAAGGCCAACAAGAATTCTCTTATCACAAGAACTTAATATCTCTTGAACATCATCACCTGTTTATTTGCAGGAAAAAAGCAAAAACATGTGTTGTAAAATCTTTTTTTGATGAAGTACCTCTATTAAGCAGACACCTTCAGGCCCTTGCTTGCTCTCCCCTTGGTGTTAATATGGTAAGAATAAAACATGCAACTAGCTGCTTATTTAATGAAAGATGGCTACCTAAAAATTAGACCTTTTGATTGCTATTTCAAACAGATTGTCTTCAGAGGAGGGATTTCACTCACAGCAGCCATGTTGGTCAAAACAATAAACAATATTTCTTTTGGGAAATGAACTTTCTTGAAAACGTGAGGTTATTCCTGCCCTACAAAATGTCTTCCATAAAACTATCAAATAAAAATGCTGATAAACAGGGATACTAACTCTCAGGAAGATCTAACGAAGCAATCACATCTGTCATAAGTAGTCTTGTGTTCCTTGTTCCATACTGTTGGATTACTTTAAGCAATTTGTTTGTTCCTCCACTATCACATAACCATGGTGATGATAACACTGAAAAAGTCAGAATTTTCTCAATATTTTGACTACATTTTTCTATGGATTGCTCAATGTTTAGATGGCTGGAGAAATGGGAAAAATGTCACCCTTCCTCTACCCGAGTCCTTTTATCTCAAACCTCTTGGATCCTGGAGACCAGGGAAAAGGCTTTCAATAACTAAGATTCGAGATACCCAGGGTAAACTTGTGCTGATCCAAATCTATAGAATGTGGCCTCAACTTTTAGATGATGGGAAGTTCAAGATATCAGGGGTTTAAGATGATGGGATAACTAGATGCCAGTCACTTTTTCCAGTTACTGATGGTTTAAATTATTTGCCAGGTAGTCATTGGAATATTTGATTGTATAAGCTGACAAACCAGGCCAAGCAAGGCCTTACTCTTCACCTTCATCATGGTTTAAATAATTTACAGTAAACATTGGAATTATCTTCACCTGTTGAAAACTTATGTACCATATCAGCAGATAACATTCCAACCATACTTTCTTGCCAAAACGAAATGTTGAAATCCTCAAATAGATCGTTCAACCAACTTCCTGGAGAACATGATAAGATTAATGGTAATCATTTGAGTAACATAATTGATGCTTTGGCTCAGGCAGGGAATATAGGGATCAAGTTAAATCAGAAATCCTGCATTTTTACTCTTAATAGAAATTTCATAATTCAATCCATCTCGGGACTCACCTCACTTGTGTTGACAAGCGCTTGATACCCATAACATAAATATGATTTGGATTTCAATTTAAACAATATGTGAGTGCTCGGACCCAAATACAAAAAAAAAAACCCACAATTCCTGTAAAACATAGGTTTAACCTCTTTGGTGGTCATGCACTAGTTGATAAACAATTATTTTTTTCATGCTGTGAGGTAAAGCATATTTCAAGAAGCTATCCATTCACACCCTCACATTACGAGCTGGAGACCTGCTTTTTTCGTACGAGCCGGATCTGAGATCCGGCTGCCAGTGGTTAGAAAACAAAGGCCAGGCGATAATTGGATTAGGAAATGATGACAGCTAGTAACAAGGTGGACTAAACTTTGGAGTACTGTTTTTGTTGTTATTAATATTATAGTTTTAGTTCCAAACATATCGAAATTCCAATCATTTGATAAAAAATTTAGCCTCTCATAGAACTACGGGCGAGTCACCTAGTAATTCTACTGCTTTCGGGCGACAACACCTGGAAAGCACTGGGAAAGACGTCGACTTTTATCATTTGACAATAAATTAACTAAACAGCTTGTAGTGATAAAAATTTTGCCTCTCATAGAACTACGGGCGAGTCACCTAGTAATTCTACTGCTTTCGGGCGACAACACCTGGAAAGCACTGGGAAAGGTTCTGTTTTTCTCAATAAAAACTAATCAGCTTTTGTATGTGATCATCGAGTTGTTTGAATTTGGCAGTTACGAAATATACCGGTAAACCAAAGGACGTTCTCTTGATTTTACAGATTTTGCGCTGGAAATTGCAGAGGGGCTATAAAGCACGTTAAACATAATACATCGTCATTTTGAATAAAAAACACTATGCCGGATGAATTGAAAAGACATGATATGATTATAAAACATATGGGTTACTTTCCTTTCTTGCTCTCTTCGATGAGCTCCGGTCCATAGAACACGAGCCATCATTCCTTGGATTCAGAACCCAGAACCATGTCAAAGGTCTTTGGTCTTGTCCTATGCCTAAATACAACTTAAATCGAACTAACTTACGATTTTCGCACTGTATTATGATACCAAAAGCTCAATTACAATTATTAGATTCAAACTAGCCGAAACTATACGTCCACATCTCTAAAATTCACTACTAATGTAGCATAAACAAAGTTAATCAACCAATTCGTGCGAAACTGCCCCCAAAATATTGAAGATAAAGTTATTTGACGCTGGTTATTACAAGGTAGCTGCTGACATACGAGTCTCATCGACTGTCCACTGAAAACCACAGCCTTTTGTTTGGCCCAGCGGGAATCTCATATGAAAAAAGTAGGTCTCCGGCTCGTAATGATAGACACAGGAAAAAAATGGGGAATTGTTGGGAATTTCCTAGAATTCCCAATTCAAACACCAACATTGGGATTCATTGTTGGGAATTTCCTTCTAATACCCAAGAGAAAAATAAAATTCCCAACAAACTAACATTGGGAATCAGTGCCACGTTCCCATTTTTGTTCTCTCTGGGAAGTGGATGGGAATCCGTTTTTTCCCCTGTGAGATAGGAATTAGTGTTAGTGAACTCCTGCCTTTAACATTGTCAGAGCATTACCTTTAATATCAATATACTTCAATAGATTCCATTGACAGTCATTATGATAACCCAAGTCTTCTAAGATGTGATCTGTATCTAGATTATCTTGATGCCTTTGTTTAGGTTCAACATGAAGCAGGCCAAGGTATGTAATGCTTGATCTAAAAATACCACAGAGAAAATATGTGAGTTTTTTTGTATTTTGTTTTAAGCTTCATTTATGTACCTATTTTGGTATTTATTGCATTAAAGATTATTAAAATGCTCACACTAAATCCGTGAAACAAATACTAATTTTTAGCACTAAATAGTGATAATTAAACAATAGAAAACAAAGGATTCTGTATGAAATAGTACTAATTAGTACTATTTAATGTTCACGGTTTTAGTGCGTGCACTCTATTATTATTTTAATATATCTTGAGTGTAGTCTTATGCATACTGATGGAATACTGTTGTCATGAAAATTGTTGATTTATCTTTTATAATTTTTTTTATTTTGTGGTGAAAAAATAATAGATTGTTTATTTATATATTAAATATATATTAAATTTTGAGGAATTAATCAGGCCTGGAGCAGGGGTAGGGGAGGGGCCTTGGGGGCTCACTCTCCCCCCAACCCCTCTTCCATCCAAATATTTTTGACCTTGCTACAGTCCTGTAAATCACCTCGCGATACTTCGTATGAAATAAGCTTTTGTTATTCATGTGCCAACCAGAAATCATTTGGCGACAATACGAAAAACGGAGTGGCTTTTCGTACAAAGAAACTGTTAATAGCTTTTGTGAAAATGGTTGGCACTATTATCATCACAATGCTTTTGTAAGTAAACATGATGTATACCTACCCCAGTAGAACAGAACTCCAAAACTGCAGATTATACATTGCTGATCCTACGATAAAAATAAAGAAAAACATAGATAAATCCAGTTTTTTTAGTCAAGCCAAAAAGAAAGCTAAAAATTGAGAACAAAGTAAATGAACAAATTTTAAACGCATTAGAACTTACTTTTTAGGAAGCTCATTTTTGATCGGAAGTTTGATCGTCGTATTAAATAATAATCTGTAAAATGACGAGAAAAGAGGAGTTCAAACTGATTTTTCTCTAGTCTTGTTGCTCTTTTCCCGCGACTGTTTTTTTTTTGCTCCCGCAACTATTAGCAGGCGTTCCTGGTCCCTCGTTCCAAGCCCCCCGATAAAAACAACACAGCTATCCCATTTCCACATGATATGTGCATTTGTCAGCTGTTTGGATGTTCTTTCGCGTCTCTCGTCGCATTCAAGTCTGCTATTATTCAGTTTAAAGGTACGAGAAAGTAAAATAGATATCTAATTATGCGCTGGAAAAGTTAGAACTTGATACGAATTGTGTTTTTTTGGGGGTAAATATTTAATTTTGTAGCTATTCTTTGGACTTCATTTGGTAGGCGAGGGAGCAAGAACGGAAAGTCAAAAATTCCCAGTTTGGAATTATATTCGTCATGATAAAGTTGCAGTCTTTAGCAATCGTACATATATATAGAATTTTAAGCGAAAAAGAAAAAATGCCATAAAAAATGCCATTGCAAGAAACGTGTTAGGAAGTACCAAATTCTTCTACAAATATTTTGTGCTGGCTATGCACCACTCCTAGAATTCTAAAGATAATTATTCTAATAACAACATTTCTAAAAATACCAAGTCTGAAAGTTGTTTTACAGCTGTTATTTCGTTTTCTGACAATGGTCCGTATTTATAGTATTTTAACTATTCATGAGTTTTCAAGAACTTTGTCAGAAAACTTTTTAGGGTTTGGTTGGGCTGGCTGTGTTAAAGGGAAGTTCTTGGGGGACGAGGCTCGAGGCAGACTGGATCGCTTTTATAAATCCACGGTGAGATCAAAGATGGCGGGACGTGATACTAAAAACACCTTCCAAAAATCTTCAAATCACCAATACCCTGGCTTTACCCGGGACAATGAAGGCCAATGGAAGGGACCCTTTTGCTTTATCCAGTCCGCTGATACGCAACTCGGGCTGATCGACTCGTGGAACGAAGTCCCAGAGGATGAGCAATCTTGGCAAAAGGAAGTGGAGTTAACGAAAAAGGCAATAATAGCAGCCAACATCTTAACCCCGAAACCTCGTTTTTTCATCGTTTGTGGAGACCTTGTCAATGCGTTTCCTTGGCACAAATACAATGATCCGCAAGTTGAGGATTTTAAGAAGGTCTTTGAAGAGCTCGATCCTTCGATTCCTTTGGTTTGCGTGTGCGGTAACCACGATGTCGGCGATACCCCAACGCAACAATCTGTGCACAAATATAGGAGTAATTTCGGCGACGATTATTTTACCTTCTGGGTCGGAGGTAAGCGGAATAAACTGCAGCTCACTTAAAAAAATCCTTACGCAACATACTTTCGTTTTTAGATAGTGTTAACGTAAACATATTTTAATTTTATTTTTCAAATGATTTGCTGTGACGCCCTTTGTTAAGCTTGTATTTTTGCAAAAATTTAGCTTATCATTTGATCGATTTTTCACCAAGATTAGTTACTTTCGCATTTTCGTAAGTGTTCTATGATTTATAATTGAATTACTTTAGCCTTCATTTGTCATTTACTTAAGTATGTTATGAAGAAGGAAAAAAATAAAATAAAAATGAGGATTTCCTTCAAATGAGAGGTATTAGAAATTCTCTAATAATTTGACTATTAATTTGTTCAGTGAAACTAGAATATTATTGCTTGATTATAAAGATAATATAAAATGGATTTAATGTTTATATTTTGTTTTGAAGCGTCACCTCTGCATCCAATTTTAATATTTGTCTTTAATTTGATTCTCAGCTACTTTTTGTGTGCTATTTCTATCATTTTGTTCTTGGAAAATCATGAATGTTTTTTTCTCCATTTCTTAGGAGTTTTCTTTATCGTTATCAACTCACAATATTTCAAAGATGGAAGCCAGGTCAGTGACATTCAGCAAAAACAGGAGCAATGGTTTGACGAACAGCTGGAGTTAGCGAAAAAACTTCCAACAAAACATACTGTTATTTTCCAACATATTCCTTGGTTTTTATACAACATTGATGAACCAGACCAATACTTCAACATTGACCTTCAAATCAGAAAGCAAATGATCAAGAAGATCAGAGATGCTGGTATTAGATATGTCTTTGCTGGTCATTATCACCGAAACGCTGGAGGATTTGATGGGGATTTAGAAATGGTCGTAACGAGTGCCATTGGGTTACAAATTAAAAACGATAAGGACTCTGGTTTGCGGATTGTCAGGGTATTAGAAGATAAGATCTGTCATGAATATTATGAACTAGACAAAATTCCTGCAACGGTTGAGCTCTGATAAGTTAGAAGTGTTCTGGAGCTCATGATTGCTCTTCCTGTGTTCAGTGCGATCTAGAGGAGTTAATCTTCGCAGGTTCAAGATTGTCATGGCTGCAGGATGATAAAATGTCTTTTGAGTTTGAGTATATATCAGCATGCATATGAAAGGAAAAAAAAGCACTTCGACCTATATCACTATTATTATTATCATATAAATATATTTAAAAACAAATTTGCCAATGCTATATCTTTGTCACAGAACTTTACAAAATGTTAATTTTTGTTAAAGAAACACTAACAATAACATATACCCTCTATGCAAAGCAAAGTTAAAGTACATTGTGCTTGATACTCATCACACTGCTATACTTTTTATGATTTTTATTGAGGGTTTTTTTGTCTAGCGTTTGTTTTCTTCCTTTGAAATAGCTATGACATATATACATTTTTAAATTTAATTTTACAGTCAGGATGCTAATTATTATACTGCGAACACTTCAAGTTTTTTAGGTTATTTTTTGAATTTTCTTCTGTGCTTTCACATATCTTTTGATGATCGGATTCTGAAGTTTGTTCTGAAGTTCTTCGGAGAACTTCAAACATTTGTTAAAAAGTTTGAAATGAACTTGGAAAGTTCAAAACAAGCTTGACAACTGAGTCATTAAAATAAATCCTATTTCCAATCAATAATTGGTTCAAGGGATGATTAACAGTGCTGTATACATTTTTAAAAGTGACAAAACCCTTGTTCATGGTTCAAGTGTCCTTGCTGCAACAAGATTTATTGCTTGTGTAGCTGCGTCCAGTGCTTTTTAAAACATAATCCAAATGAACTAAAATTATTTAAAACCACAGTACAGTTGTACTATGTACATTGTTTGACATTTCTATTATAGATAAATAATACCATATACCTTATATCTATGCTATTTTGAAATTGATGCTATAAAAATAGCAGAGAGAAATATACTTCAAATATTTCCAAAACATTTTGCATTATTCAACTTAAAATATGATAAAATATTCAAATATCAAAGTTGGGCAATTCCAAGGGTTTTAATGGGTAAATATATGAAACACTCATGCAAAAGTTTATGCAATGAATACTAGCTATTAGCTCTATCACATAGTAATTATTATTCATTATTGTTACTAAACTTAACATTAGAAATTGTGATCTTTTATTCACCAAAACCATAAATTATTCAAATATATCATTATATATTGTAGTATTTTATTGTAGTTCTACTTGTAGTCTTGGTGATTATTGTTATAAATAAAACATTAGTTGGCTTAATTTTAAAATAAAAAACAAGGGATGTGTTACATAGTGACGTAGTGGGCCATAGTGACATTGTCTAAAGTAGGATTAATCATAGTGACCACAGTAAATCCGTGAAACACTAATTACTAAATAGTACAAAATATTGCTAGTTAAACAATAGAATTTGCATGAAATTGTGCTATTTAGTATTAATAAAGTTTTACGGATTTACTGTGGTCACTCTAATTATTTATTCTATTTTTGGTGTATTCCATCTGAAACAATATACTAACTACATGTAGAGAGTTAATTGCTGTATATTTACTTTTTATTTAAAATTAATGAGACCCACAATGCCCTTTGGTCTTGGAATGCCTCATTTAGTATGCAGTATTCAGTATTTAACCTTTTTTGAAATAGCTGTATACAATAATATACATTAAATGTGATATGCTTTACAAGGCAATAACTAATGAGCTTTTATTGCACAATTTTAAAATTCTCAAACACTCACACAACAAAGAACAATAATGAAGTAGGACAATGATGAAGGGCCTAGGTTCCCATGGCAACCAACAGGAATAAGCACACGACAGAAGAATAACTGCCATAGCTGTAAAGAGCATGTTAAGATTAGTTAAACTTTGAAGCTTGAAGGGAGTTCAAAACTTACAGACATACATTTTCAAAAATCAAAGTTTTGTGTGGAAGCATTCGTCAGTAGGCAAGAAGTGCCTACCAGCAATAGCTTGCGTAGCAGACCAGTGAGATTGAGAACTCATTCCCTTCCCCACAGCACCCCAACCCAATTCCCCATCCCTGTTGATCCCTGTTGGGCTGCTAGGTAGGCTGCTAGTGGGGGGGTTTGATTTAAAAAGGGCAGGGATTCTTGTGTTTTTTAGGGTTCCAGAACTGGGATTTGGTACCTTTTAGGGTGTCACGAATCTAAAAGTAAGCCAGTTCCTTTCATTAGTGTGTTTGTCAGGTAATAAGATATTCAAAACATTTGCTATCCAGGATCCTTTTTGGGGGTTTATCATCCAATTCCTGTCACTTAGCACTCATAGATAAATAATTAGTATTTTAGAGTTGGTATTTCTTAGGGGTAAAAATCATTAGTTGCCAAACCCACCTAGAAACGAATCTCACCTCTGGAATCTTTGGTTTAATACCAAGACTAGGCATCACATATGAGTAGAGTTTATTAGATGTGTTCATGAATACAAACAAAAGCATTAACAATTAATTGATTCTTATAACTCAATTAATGCAGACTAAGCATTATTTAATTCCTTTGAAGCCAATAAACACAAATATCAGTGTTAACTAAATCAGTGTAACAATTATGACATTTTCATTGATAGAATTGTAAGCTTGATATAGAATCAGTTAGGCCTAGGGCAAACGTTGAACTTTCCATGCACTGAACTTAATTACATCAAAGAATGTCGCCTCATTATCACCTGATATCCATTGTTTTTAATGAGTTCGGTACATGGAAAGTTCGACGTTTGCCCTAGGCCTAAACCACTTCGAGTATACTTTATTTTTATCATAGCTAATAGTTTTCATGTTTCTGTTACTATGACAACTTGAGGAAGCATGTCCCATGTTTTGGCCTTATTTACAACAGTTTGACTTGGCCACCTAAATATCTAGAAGTAACTCAAGGTGTAAATCACTTTTAAGATAAGACTTGATACGACACTGAGCATTCATTCAATCATTGTTTTACCTATTTACATAATCATAGTCGGACATAAATGACAGCTTTTTTTGGTCTTAGGATATCACTTTTTTTCAAGTCTCAAAAAAGTAGTTCAATGTGTCAATCAATTAAGACTTAATTACTGCTGTTTTCAATATTCTGCAAACTTGGTGGTTGCAACCTGCATGTTGAAATTTGTTTTTTTTTTGCTGCCGTCAATCATTTAAATAATCAGTCGGTACCTATAATGTTCTTGACTGGCAGCAGTAAAACATCAATTTCACAACAAGCCCTAGCCTCCTTTGCAGCCACTCCTGGGGTCGTCACGCAACGTTTCCTGTCTTTCCTTTGTGGGGAGGGAAACGTTGTGTGACGACCCTAAAACAGCTGCAAATTAAAGGAGGCTAAACAAGCTGTTGATATTTCTGAGTTCGCAGAATATCAAAAACTGCAATTTAGACTTGATATAGCATTGCTCATGTATTCATTTATTCATTCAGTTCATCCATTGATATTCACACATAAGTGACAACTTTTTTAGGTGCAGCATCTTCAGTATCTTCTTCATCTTTCAAGTTTGCAATAGCCTTTCTCTTTTTGGCAGGCAACTTCTTCCTCAAAGATGTTTTCAGTCGACCAAAAGAACTTTTTCTCCTAACGACATCTCTACCCGTTGTGGCATACTTACTGTCTCGTCTGTCAAACACCTCCGTCACAGAATCACGAACTATTGAATCTGCTTCCGCGAATGAGCGGCTTCTACGATTCAACTTCTTTTCTGGATGATAAAAGAACTCCTTATGCTCCAAGGCATCCTTTTGCATCCTTAGCGCCGCTTTACTTCCTTGATGGCCGTGAAATCGGTAGCAAAAACTACCGCCATCTTTTCTAACTTCGTTGTAAAACACCACGTGGAATTTTCGATTCTGGTTCTGTGTTGTTACGACTTCCTGCCATGATATTTCCAGTATTAAAGCCCCTGGTTCATTATATTCATTAATCTCGTACACTAATATTCCTCTCTCGTACAGCCCCAGGAGAATATGATTACCGTTCTTGTCTGTAGCTCCTTTATGGATTGATATTCCGTAAAGTTTGAAATCTTGAGCGCTTTCTAGGAAAGCGACAGCCGCTTCCTCTCTACTCATCCCTTGATGTTGGCGATGATTATAACCAACCAACGCCTCATACTTAGCTTCGATTATTTCCTCATCAGAGTTAATGCCACACGGCGCAACAAAAAAGCGATCGAGCTTGTACTGTATATAGCCTCTTGGATGGATATTTGGGTCGTAATCTCCCAACCAAAGCTGTGTAAAAAGGCCATCGAGGATTGCGTGTTTTCTTACTGGTACGGCAATCAAAAACTTCCCGCGCAATAGTAGATCTTTCACTTGTAAACACATTAATTCGCGCGCTACTTGGCCGACTTTTCGAGGATTTCTTGGGAAGAATTTCACTGCAAATTGAAAATGGTATGGCTTAGATCTCTGAGTGCGAATTTCTTCGGTCATTCCTAGCCAGTCTAGCTCTCCGTCTTCCCAAGCAGTGTACTGTAATCCAAAATACTCTCCATCCTCTAACTTTAAGTGCTCGCACACTTTGTCAAACAAGTCCTTTCCTTTGGCTGATTTCCTTTCGAAACTTGCTCTGAATTCTGTGTTATCAAGGAGTATAACTTGACAATTAAGTCTACGTGAAGACTGTCTTCTTGTAGGGCTTGTGGATGTCGATACAGGCATCTTGTTGTTAAAGGGAAAACGCTTTCTTCCAATCAAAACACGTAGCAGTATTTTGAAAACGTTTTCACGTCGTGATGAAAGCATAGATAGAATCTTTCACTTTCAGTTTCGAAGTCACTGTATATTTTTAGAACAAGTCTTCTTACTAGATCAATGTTTATCCTCTCATACGATATAAAAGACTGTAGTTTTACGGTCGAATCCACAAAACACCTAAATAGTATTACAACCCACAAACACTGTAGTGGTTTCCTTGTAAACCCTTTCGCTGCAAACGAAGGAACTATAAACAAACCAAAATATCTGTAACTAGGGGAAATAGTTCTTATTTCCTAGAAAAAGCTGCCCTGTGACCTCGATTTTTCCATTCATTCGCGTAATAGCGAGTAGATCGACTTGTCGAAGCAAACTGAAGCACTAGTCGAAAAACCGACGTCTAGTCTGGAGAATTTGGGGTTTGGCTAGAACGTTTCTCATTGGTCGAACCAACGGCTTTATTTGTTTAGTGTTTTACATACTGTATGTGGAAAATGGATTAGAGGCTCTTGTTTATAGCGGAAACAGAGTCATTAATATTACATATTCCTTGCACAAAAAATTGCTTTTGCATTTCAGCTGCACATATGCTTGATTCATTTTGTTCAATAATGAATGTTCGAACCAAATAATGAAATCAAGAATCCAAAAATAAAGTCGTTAATGACCTCTATGTATTCACGCTTGAGGTGGTTTGACTGTAACCATTTCACCCATCCATCCACCCATCTTTTCTATTTTCCCTATATCTAAGAGGGTCCTGAAGGGGTAAAAAATGGGATTGTAAATAGCTCAATAAATCAATTTGTCATACACATACTGAGATTTACCTCACATAAAACCTGTTAAATATGTTTTCGTTCATTCACTTTTCCTGACGAAACACAATGTGAGTATCATTTTTGCTTTGTGTATCCACAAGTTAAGAAAAACTTTGAATTTTACACCTGGGTTTGAGAAATGTTTGGGGTAAAATACAGTCATCCCAATCTAGCAGAATTTTAAATGAATACTTGAAGATTTTATGAATTTTTAGGTATTTTATTCATACAACAAAGCAATAATCCCTCTCCTCTATTTATTAATAATATTGATAATTCTAAATTCTATATACATATATTACAGCTATATTGGTGCTATTCTCTAAGGAAAGATGGCCTTGAGCTTGGAATAATGGCGAAGTTTGCATGAAATCATACAAAGACATTTTGACATTAGAAAAGCTTAAATTAAATTTTAAAAATACCTCAGTAAATTGTGACTCTTTAAAAACTTATCTTTTTTTGAAGTTTGATTAAGGAATATTTTGTAAATTTTAAAATAATACAAAATTATTTAAACACAGATATCTATAAATGATATTTATAAATTATATCTATAAATGATATCCATAAATATGTTTATGTAAAAAGATTCCTTTTGGAGGTAACTAATACTTGAACTAATGAAGTACGCAGTTTTAAACTAAGGGTGCTTTACATTAAGTCAAACCAATTGGTCTGAGCGTCCAGTTCTCAAATGATGTGTACAGTTCTAAGAACATGTACCATTTGAGAACTGGCTGCTCAGACCGATCAGTTTGACTTAATGGAAAGCATCCTTAGTTCCCCTTTGCATTCTGAGCTAGATTACCTTATAAATCAATAGTTTTCCTTACCCTACCCCTCCTCTTTGCACCATTATATTCCTATGTGTCATCCAACCTATAGAGTGGGAGGGGAACAGAAGAGTAGCTTTTTCTCTAAGAGTAGAATGAGTTTAAGCAAACTTCATTGTAAGTTCATTGTATAAGTTCCTTCCAAGTAAACCAATGACATTCATGCACACCTCTTAAACTTGCTGTTCCATTTCAGATCAAACATGTCATTACGTTGCTAATTTCAGAGGTGAAAAATTAAGCTACTAAGTACAGAAGAGTCCTGTTATCTTAAACCTACTGGGTACCATGAAAAAAAGTTCAAATGGGAGTTCAAGGTATACAAAGTAAAATATTGTAGTGTTACTCACATGGCTTCAAGATAACAGTTTGAGATATCCAGGGTTTGAGGAAAAAAACTCAAGACAAACAAAATCCTAGACACTGTCATTCCAAATTCTGTCACTTGGTATTTTTACTAAAGACAGTCAAAAAAAGTTACTTTATATCTCAGTCACACAAGGTCCAAAAAATGAAACAGCAGAATACATTTAATATTGAAAATCATGGCTAGGGTGTGTTGAATGTCACCAGTTTTGCAAACTCTAAATAGCACCTTTAAAACGAACCCCTTCCTCACATTATTAATGTTTTTGGCTTCATTTTCAAGTCTTAAACATACTATACAAATGTCTTTTACCAATCTTTGTAGCTGTTTACTAAGTTTTATTATGTTTCGGGTTGGTAATTGCCATTGTTAGCGAACAGACTTCAACATGACCCTGGGTGGTAGCGAACGGACTGGTAGCACAATTATTACATGGTAGCAAACTGACCAGTTACCTTAAACATTAGTGGTTACTGAGGTAATTACATAATAAATATCTCCTTCAAAGTAAATAATAATTTCATATGACTATACGTGAGGAAAATTCATCATTTAAGTACGTCTCTATAACAGTTAGCAAATATCTGGGTATGAAGTTATTATCTTTTAATGGATGGAACAGAAAGAGATTTAACACCTCAAGGGAAGGGAGTAGATGTTATGAATGTTGCAGGCAAGCGCATAATATTTAGGACTTCCTTTATTTACTTTGATATTTACTCCACAGGGACTCGAGATAGCATCAACCAATACCACCAGCTTCTTCAAATGCCTCCTTCATTGGCCCTCATATAACTCTTCTGACATGTACCTTGTTCACAGAATTAAAGAAACGAGTGTGATGTCTTGAGGACTTTTCCTGGAATACCCATTTTTACCTTCGCCGTTTATAAGCAGTAAGTTCCTCATTTAGCCTTGATATTTCATCTCCCAAAGTATCTAGATTTTCCTGTAGGAAAAAGCAACCAAAACTGTGAAATTGAAGAGAAACCCACATGGAAAGGGAGAGAACAACACATCAAACACACTCTATTCACATATTGTGGGTTCTGCAGGAACCAAACACATGACCTGACTACCGAAATCACTGTGGTTTATTGCTCCCACCCTTCTACATTCTTTCTATATCCCATCCATATCCCATCCATATCCCATCCATGTCCCATCCATATCCCATCCATATCCCACCTACATTCCATCCATATCCCATCCATATCCCATCCATATCCCATCCATATTCCATCCATATCCCATCCATATCCCACCTACATCCCATCCATATCCCATCCATATCCCATATGACCTACCTTTAGTGTGATATTTTTAAGTATAGTATCTTCAAGAACAGCTTGTAATTTCTTATTAATTTGTAGTGATAATTCCATCGTCATATCACTATCAAGTGGTTTGGATGAGTACAATGATGCCATGATGCCTCCATGGCGCGACAAACGTGCCTGAGGTAGGAAATGGAAGAGTTAAAAAATTATTTTACATTGACCATAATGGAAAGAACTAATTGTAATGAATAAAGTCTTCCAAAATGCTTAAAAAGAGTATATAAAACAAATACAGTAAAAAAATGAAGCACACTAATAGTTTGATATTTTGTCATCAGATTCTTCATTAATATTGTTCTTTGGCTGACAGATAGTCAACCAACAAATTGGCCCACTGTCAGCCATTGATCAGGCAACAGTCCACTGAATGTTGTTTGACACTTTTCATGAAGGTTGTGGTTTCTCAATGCAGTTTGTGTAAGGAAAAAGTCAAACACCCACAGATGGCCAGAGTTACGACATGCTTTAATGTGTCTCAATTTGTCAAGAGTGGGGGAAGGGTGGGGGAGGGGAGAAGAAGCGACATAGAGATCAGAATAGAGAAAAGAAAGAGTAGAATACAACCAATAGTTATGAGCACAGAGCGGAAAATTTAAGAAAAACCAAGGCACCTGTTTAGCAAGCCAAGAAGAAAAGAATTCAGAAGACCAACGAGGTGGCCCACCACATGCTAGACCTGAGGACTTTTAATGTGGAGATATGAGAGTAAACAAAGGGGAGGATGGAAGGATTAGCAGGGGAAGGATTAGCAGGGTATAGATTATTATGAAAAAGATTAGATGTGTTGTTAGATGCCAGGTAACGATAACAAGTGAATTCACAACAGACTGTGTGAAAAATTCAAACACTTTGATCTAGCCACTAAAATAACCATGATTAAACACTGTTTAAAAAAAGGCAACTAATTTGAATAACTATTGTTCTGGACTGACCACCCTCCTATACATGTGAAAACGCTTTTATGTTTCCATGTGAACATAGGGCTAGTCAGTACAGAAGCATAGTTATTCAAATTGATCGCCATATTTTGATTCAATGTATAAAACACAAGCTAGTATTAAATAATGAGACATTAAACTAATTAAATTAAACAATGGGTGGATACTGCTATCTGATGGATAAACCTTATTCAGTGGATTAATGATTATTATTAATCATTATCAATTATTCATTGGATAACAGCTTCGACTTATCCACTGGATAAGGATTTATCCATGGGATATTGCTATCGACCCTTCGTACACTTCGTCTAGATGTCTACCATATATACCTTATTCAAGTCCGACATAGGCGGGGCCAGTGCTCCTGATTCTTCTCGTAATGTGTAATACTGAATGATTCTGAAATGAAGTAAGATTGAGGAAAAGAAACTTAAATCATTGCTCGAAGATAAGGGTGACGACTCTCCTAAAATTGCATATGTGGCATATTTTAGTATTGTGTTTTTTCTGTAGCGTGTATGGTGCTACAGCACTACAAGCCTCAGTTCCACACTGAGGAGTGTGTGCATTTAGGCTGGCTTTGCCATCGCACTCTGGTCTGTGCTCCTTTTGGGGTTGCATTGCTTATATACGCCCTCTCGCATACGGTCTCTTTCTGTGGAGTGCTGTCAGAGATTGTCTATTGAATAACTAACTTAGCTTTAAGTTTTCAAACCAACCTTGTCTTTTTCTGGATCTCGTCAACAAGAGCATTGATATGTTCTTCCATGAATTCTAATTTCTCATTCTTTTTGGCATGGATTTTCTGCAGTCGGCATATCTTGTCTACTAATAACTTCTTACTCGGCTCTATCTCAGTTCCTGTTCTCATTGGTGGATTGATTGGTTGTACAATTTGAACAGCATCGTGGTTGGGTGGCATCTTTCAAGGAAATAAAAACCCATGATTGATAAATATAGGCATTTTTCTAATCCAATGATGAGTAATAATTACTCTTTATTAGATTTAGTGTCCATCACTTGTACTTAAGGTAGAAACATACCCCTGAATCAGTTACACAAGCAGACATAGCAGGATTATTGACCACAACTGGTGATGAGCCGTTAGCACTCAGTTTATCCAGAGAAGAAGTAGATGATGATTTGGAATCATCATCAAGGCTTTCCTTTGAACCATGATGGTTAGATTCTAGTTTATCTACCAGCCTGAATACAGAGGAAAACAGGATTGGTTAATGAATGGATGGATAGATGGGATTAAATGAATGGGATTGGATGGATGAATGAATAGAGAGATGGAAGAATGGATGAGTGTAAGGGATGATCAGAAGCATGGATATGGATATGGATATGGATGGGAGGGGAAAATAGATGAATGGATGGGAGGGAGGGTTAGAAGAATGGATGCAGTAAAAAATAGATTAATTAGTCAATGCCAATGACAGTGACAATGACAATGGGAGGGAGGGATAAATAGATAAATGGATGGAATTGGATCGAGAGATGAATTGATTGCCAGATTATCAGAGGAATGAAAGGAAATTTGACAGCCTGGCCCTTTTAACCATGGAGGTGAGGGAAGAGAAGAAAAGAAGATGACTTAGTAATGTATCTAATACATACTTTCTTGATTGTTGTAGCTGTCTGGTCAAGTCCTGAAACACAACAAGAATCAACATGAAGCATACCAAGATTTAGTTACATTGTTCCTTGGAGTCTATTCATAATAATTGTGTTGAAGCAGATTACAGACCTTGATTGAAGCATTGTTTTTTCTTCTAGTGACTTGTAACTCATCTTTTGCATCTTCCAAGGAAAGAGACAGTTGCTCCACTGAAAATATAAGAGGACATGTAAATCTTCAGATATCCATTAAGTCTGATGGGTATGAAGATAATAAATCATCGTAGGTGGCATAATCACAATAAAAGAGTGGTGTCTTTTACAATCGGCATTTGTAAACTGCTCATTAAACTGCCTCACTCAGGCACAGCACAGATATATATGTTGCCTATGACGAAAATATACCTGCCTCACAAATACAGCAAGTATGAAGGCTGGTGGTAGTTGAAGTAAAACAAATACTGGCATATTATTGGTTCAAACTGACCTGCTTTCGATTTCTCTTGCACAATAATAGTAAGTTGTTCTAGATTTTTCTGTAGTGATGTTATCTCTTCTTTGTACTGACTTTCCTGAAAATAGTATTTGGAACTTTACATTGGATGGTGAACATGGTGCTTACAAATATCTATAATTAGGCAAGTTTTTATCTCAATTAGGGCCTTGAAAACATTTGACCCAACAATGATACATGTATGACCCAACATTTGTTGGGTCAAATGTTGGGACCATTTGTCATGGTTTGCTAACAATGTTGGGATGCGATTTTTGATGTTGGATGAATGTTAAGCTTGTTTGTTATGTTAATTTTTCACAACACAACAAAAACAAAATGTGCCAACATTCTGCCCCAAAATGTCAAATTTTGGGCCATTTGTCAGAGCCCTAAATTTAACTGTATTTCATTAGTAAATTGAAGACTAAGAAATAGAAACATAAGCTTTACTCACCAGAGTGGACTTCTGTTTTTTTATCTCTTCAAGGTGTTCTTCTAAGTTATTCTTTTCTTTTTGGACACTTTCACACTATCAAAGAAAGTACAAAAAATTGAAGTATTTTATTTTTTCATGGGTTCAACTGGTAAAATTTATTTCCTGTACCATTGTCTGGATGCTAGTGACTTCAGATTGGAGTTGAGCATTCTTAGCAGTTAATTTCTCAGTGAACTCAAGGAGTTCTGATTGATTGCTGGTTCCACCAGAGATGTCAGACTCTAAGTCATGGATGTACTTCTGCTGTCTTTCTTTTTCTTCAGTTAGCTTAGCGACAGTCTGGACTTCACTGAAAGTAGAACAGGGATTATAAATACTGGAAGAATGAATGGTGGATAGATAGGGTGTGGATGAAGTGGATGAGTGAGAGGATGCATGAATTGATGGGTTGGAATAGTGGAAAACTGGATGGATTGATGGTCATGTGTGAAAATGGGTGAATTAAAAGAATAAATGGATGGAATGGAATGGATAGGTGAGTAGATGCATAGGTGGGTAGATGGGTGGAAAACAGATACATAAATGCATGGGATAGATAGATAAGATGGGAAGGGAAGGGGTGAACAGATGGATGGATAGAGGTCAAATTTTTTCCCCAATACTTGCAGTATTTTTGTCCTCGGAATCTCACCTTTCATACTTAGTTTTAAATTCATTTACTTCTTGTAGTTCTTTCTTTAAGGTTTGAATCTCTGATTTCTGTGCTAACTCATTCTTTTCATGTTCAGCTATCTTCACAGCATAAAGGGTTATCTTTTCCTCAAGTAAAATGACCTGGCAAACAATCATATTTTCAGAGGTATTGCTACTAGTAGTAGTACTATTATTTACCTTTTACAATAAATTTTGCTTGTGTGTTAAATAAAAGCTACCATATTCAGCATCCAATGTGAGGGCAATCAAAATATCTTTATCACTAAGAAATATAACAACATGCAAGCACAATATCTCCTACCTTGGCCTTTAGATCCTTTATTTCCTCTACATAAATTCTTTGCTCATTACGTAGGTTGACAAGCTCTTGCACCTTCACTCTGTAAATCTGCAAGAAATGTTGTTCAAAGACCATTATTTTATAATAACAAAATATTATATTGATACCATTGGATCCCCCTTCAAGATTCCTATGTCCTTGATCAATAAGGAGGGAAATGAAATAATGGATATTTACTTGAAGTACACAATCATGTCATAATTACTTACCTCATCCTGGTCAGCAATTTCTTGCTCATTTTTCTTTAGTTCATCCTCTTTTTCTTTCAGTTTTTGATCAAGACTACTGGATTTCATTTCTTCTGATTCCTGTGGAAAGATGGAAAAAGGAAATAACTGCCATGTATTCATTTTGTTTTATTCTCATTGGAAAAACAGAGAATGAAGGTAAAGTAACATATATTTAACATCATCAATTTGTTGGCTATCACACTACAAAATGCCCACTTGGGGGTCTACTACCCAGTACTACTTTGGGGTCTACTACCCAGAACTACTTTGGGGTCTACTACCCAGTACCTCTGTGGGGTCTACTACCCAGTACTACTTTGGGGTCTACTAACCAGTACTACTTGGGGGTCTACTACCCAGTACCTCTGTGGGGTCTACTACCCAGTACTACTTTGGGGTCTACTACCCAGTACCTCTGTGGGGTCTACTACCCAGTACTACTTTGGGGTCTACTAACCAGTACTACTTGGGGGTCCACTACCCAGAACTACTTTGGGGTCTATAACTACCCAATACTACTTTGGGGTCTACTACCCTGTGCTACTTTGGGGTCCACTACCCCGTACTACTTTGGGGTCCACTACCCAGTACTACTTTGGGGTCTATTACCCAGTACTACTCTGGGGTCTATGGGTTTTGGGGGGGGGGTCTAGTAAATGTGAGATCATATACCATACTAGGAGCTCAATACTCATTTTGCTCACACTTGCTCCTTAACCACAAAAAATAACTCCATCCATATACCTGGTACTTCTTGATAAGAGCTTGGCAGTTACTCCTTATCATCTCGCCTTCTTCTCTGGCTTCTTTAAGCTTTTGGGTGGTCTGACTTAGCTTTGTTTTTGTCTCCTGCAAAATACAACATGTTCATATGAAACTTACTGCTTCCTTTCTAGTGCATGAAAATGAACATAGACGAATTGATGGATAAATAGTCTCACAAAAAATCTAATCCTAAAATAGGGAGGGTGAAGTAAATGGGAAATAAAAATTTCAGGCTCAAATGGATGGAAGGTCTAAGGAAGATATATTCCAATACATTCATTGTGGGACTTGTTTAGGTGTTGGTAAGTTGAGTGGGGTCTAAAATATATAAATATCCTTTTCCACTCTGATATTTCCTGAAAGAACACAATCAGTGACGGAACCAGGGCCTGATTGTATGAAGGGTGATAAGTGCTATCCAAGAGATAAATCCTTTTATTATATGATTACCAATAAAATATCTATTTTTCTTTATTTGGAAAAATTGATATCTTCACATGTGAAAATAACATGTTATTTAACACCATTGCGATGGCTATTCAAAAATACACAGAAAGAATTGCCTGAAAAAGCCAAAACATACTTGATTGATAATTATATAATAAACAGAATATTACATGGCCGCTTGGAGATAGGAATTTTATCTTCTTGCGTTGAAAATCTCTCATTTGTTTGCTACGCTCACTTCCGTTGTGAGAGATCTTTTCAACACTTGAAGATAAAATTCGTATCTCCGCACACCCATGTAATATCCTCTATGTCCAGTGGATAAGTCAATGCTATTATCCAATGAATTTATCCACTGGATAAGATTTATATATCACACAGTGCTATCCACCCTACATACAACTGGGCTCAGGAGTTTAAAAACACTATTTCCTGTACATATGATAGGCCATACTTTTTCAATTGATTTCACTTTACTGAGTTCTTACTTTATGAGCTTCAAGTTCATTTTTTAGTCTATTCTGTGCCCACTTCACTTTAACTGCCTGAGAATTAATTTCTTCTTTTAGTTTTGTTAATTCTTTTTGAAGTGGCAGGACTTCCTTTTCCTATGAGATAAAATGTAACAAAAACAGATAAACAAATGATCAATATATTGCCAGATATTTGCAGAATTGTTTAAATTCCAATTAAAATTTAAAAGATAACCTTTTCTTCCAAAGATGCTTGAGCTTTTGCTAAGTCACCGGTTGTATCTTTAATTTTCTGCCTTAATTTCTCATTCTCCTGAGATAAAATAGATTGAGTAAAAATTGATTCAAATAATTCGCAACCAGCTTGGAATCCAATCACCAATAGAAATCATCAAGTAAAGCTGACAGTGAAGATCGTACCTTATTATTGTCAATGAACTTTCCAGCTAATAGTTCTTTCTCAACAAAGATTTTTTTCTTGTCCTCTTCAAGTTGAGTCATCTTTAGAACAGCATTTTCTTTGTCTTTCAGTGCATCTTCATACATCTTAGTTACCTATGAAATATGAGGCTTTAATGTCAGGAATTGCATGCCCAGTCTAAAAATCCAGAAGCCTTGGAAAATTAGGATTGTCTTTTGTGGGCCTTATGTACTTATTTTTTCTATTGTGATTAACAATACAGGTAGAGAAGTAATATATTACAATTTTGAGAAAGTATTTATCTTTTATTTGCATTAAAATTCATGTTGTCTGCAAAAAGTCTGATAAAGTTTGATATAACCAGGAAATGGAAAGGTCATGATATGAAATTGACAACATCCTTTAGACCAATCACACAAATAGACTGCTTATCCAATCAAAATACTCGCATTTGATCACATACACATGCAAATTTATGCAATATAAGTATTAATTTATTATTATTATTAATTATTATCTTGTCACTATGACACCGATGCATTTACTACAAGTGTTTCATAGTCATAAAACAGAAATATATGAAACAAATAATGCATACATATTAGTAATTCTATTTATTTTCATACCTGGTCGACTCTCAATGCCATTTCTTTCTGGATGGCATTAATTGCACGCTTTGCAGCAGAATCATGTGCTTGCATCTTCCCCTTCACTGTTTCCAGTTCGTCCTCAAGCTTATTATTTACTTCATCAAGACTTTTCACTTTTTCTTTCAGTCCATCCCTTTCTTCTAATCGTTCAATGTGAAGCTTGGCCAGCTCTGTTGACAACTTGTCTCTCTCTTTTTGGGTGGAATCCAAAGTGGAGTTAACACTGTTTAAATAGAAAGTCCTTTATAAGCCAGTTCATAGTTTAAGAATCGTTTTCAGTGTTCATGCTATTGTATCCCAAATTTCTCACCTTCTTTTCTCTAAATCTCATTTTGCTCTTAATTAAATGAAAGAAGGTGAGAAATTCAGGATAAGGTTGCATGCGCACTGAAAACAATTCTTAAACTATGAACTGGCTTATTAATAATACTGTTAGGAGAAAAACACAAGTATTGCTTCATATACTGCCGCCAGCTAATAGTAGTCATGGATGTATTTAATGTCATACGTGGGAAGAGTCCTTGAGTTCTTCTGTCTTTCTCCCTCCTCAAATATCACCCTCTAGGTCTGGCATCAGAAACCACATCAGTAAGCCTTTAGGTATTATTGATTGTGTCACCTCTCAAAACACTTCACCCAATGAATAATTACCATCGACATGATGAAGCAATGTTCACACATGCTGAACCCTATTTGATATCGTTGCTAGGAGCTTCAAATACAATTTAAGATAATCATATTTTTGTTGAAATTTAGATTAACTTTTTTTTCATTCAACTGGATAACTGTCATGCTAAAAGATTTTCTTAAGACCTGAAATCTTAATCAATTTCGAGGCAGCCTACTAATGAACTAAGAAAAATACAAAACGCTTTTTGAGACCAAAAATATTTATACAATGCATCGTTTCCATTTCTCTTTATAATTTAATTAGGTAAAATAAGATCATTTCAATTGGGCAGTTTTGCTGATAAAAAACTGGAGATAAAGACAAAAAATAACAAAATCCTTTATAGATATATACATATATAAATAATATTAGAACAGCAAAGATTGGCATAAATAGCTATGTACAATGAAGGTTTAATATTCATGTTTATACGTGTTGAAGAGGGAAATCTCAATTTTTAAAGAGCTTACTTTTTTAATTCTCCTTTTTTTCCATTAAGTTCCTCAAGCACATTATTCAGCTGTTCTCTGAGATCTTCGTTCACTTTGCTAAGTTTAGAGACCTTGTTGTCTTCTTCCGTGTGAAAATTTTGAAGTTTTTCGCATAAATTTCTTTCCCGTTGAATGGAAGATTGATATTCCGCTTGGAGCTTCATTAACTCGTCTTTGACATGTTCATATTCTGTTAAAACTAACTGGACGTCCTGATTTTCATTCTTGAGTCCATTAGTTTGAGAAATTAGTGTTTTATCGTTTTGTACTTCATCTAAAACCGCCTGAGTCTCTTCACTAACGACCTGAGGAAGGTCTGTACAATTCTCTGTATCAATACCATCATTAGTTCTGCATAAATCCCCATTCACTTGAGGATTGGTCTCCTTCTCTTCTTCATTGTCAAGCTGTGGATCATCCACAGTTGAAGACATCTAGAAATAAAGTCACGGTCCAAGGTAGCAAGAACATCAGCTAACTATGCTCCATGTCTGAATGATTCTTTTTCTGATTTTTCCATTCTCTTCACACACCATCCAAAGCAAATCCTTAGCTCTTCTTTTGGATACAGCTTGAAATACTAAGTCCCAAGTAGAATATAAGTAATGGGGCAGAAAATATCCAAATATGAAGTAAAACAATTTGATAAAATGCCGGTTAGGAACGTTATGAATATTGGATAGCTAGAGTCCCAAGCTGTTTACATAAAAAGAAAGTGAAAAAAATACACTTTGTCGTTAAGAATTTTCCACGGTAGTCTTCTGATAGTAAACTTGGTTATTTCCAGTGGTTGCACTTAGACTTTAATTTATGTAGAATAAAATCAGATGAGGAAAGAAGGCCAGAAAAATTCAGACCGATCGATCTTTCTGCTCTTCTGAAACAATCCAAGATGGCGGATATTCGATACGTCACCAAATGGACATTTGTCACATGACCTGGCAAAAGGGAAGCACTTCCGGTTCGAAGGGGATGCCCATAGAAAAATCTACAGAAATGAGAACGAAAAAGAAAAAAATTGAGAAAGTAGAATGAAAAGCTTAGAAGTGGAAAAAGATAAGAGAACAGTTTGAATGAAAAATCATAGTTAACGCTTAACGTTTGGGAAGACGAATTCGAACATCGTGTAAATTGTCCTGCTTGATCCAAGAAAGAGAGGCTTGATTGAAGTTTATTCTGTACAGATCTAAATTGCCAAGTTGTCCAAAAGAAAGAAAACATACTCAAGGGATCTGAACCTGACAAAGATTTATAACAATTTAAGGTTCTTTTAAGTTGCCTCAATTCAATTCCTGCCAATCGATTTCTGGACTTCATCGGTTGACATTGAAATTTCATTGATTACCAGGTACATGATAATTTTCTCGTGACAGACCCAGCCAGGATCATACTAAAATCACCCCTTATGAATGTGACTAATGAAATGTGCCCAGTCGTTAGTAATCATTCCTAGATCTATCGTATATAACCTATGGATCTCTTATGGACAGTTGTAGATGATTACCTTGACATGATGACAACAG